>NC_046663.1:20542350-20564285 GCF_010883055.1 Belonocnema kinseyi
TCAGCCTTGGAGGAGATTATGTTGAGAAATAAAAAAAAAATTCTTAAAAACGTTGTTTTTCTTGGTCAGGCCGGAAACTTATCAATCCACCCTCGTATTTCGAAAAATCCCCAATCCTTCCCATAGTGGGAATCTCTATCGTAGGGCCAACATGACGAAGACAGGTGAGGTTTCGAAAGCAAGTCTTTGCTAGTTTATAATTCGGAAGATTTAGTTATCAAGGTGTATTATTGATAGTACTACAACTAATTAAGAAATGCATTCTCGGCGTGAATCTATTAAAGCCACTTGGTGCCATTATTAATCCATAAAGCAATACTTTAACAGTTCATTTAACTGAGAATTCAGGCATCACACACTATACAAAGAAGCGAACAAGGATAATAAAGAGAAAAAGATGTGTGAGCAAAATATATGAAAATTTGTGAGTAGAAGAATTGAATGGAAAGATAGGCAATTATGAAAATATATTAATGCAACAAAAGGTATAATTTAAAACTCTACTGTGGAAATATTGCGACGCTTTTTCCCAAAAACCTGAAATAATACCTTGTTGTAAACATAAATCAAAAGTTAAAAATAGAAATGAATGCGTGCATGGTCATACCCAACACCTCTTTATTATGAACAAAAAGTGGATGAGCAAATAAGAACAACGAGTAACTAGGGGATCATAAGCAGATCCGCAAGTCCTCATGCTAATCCTCTAGTCGTAAAAGCAAAAAAATGGTGAGGTTCGTATATGTCTCGATGAAAGACAGCTTAACGGAGATCTCGAAGAAGATTAGGAGGGCACAGAAAATATGGAAATCCTGTTACAAAAATGTCGGCATAGAAAGGTGCTCAGTAGCCTTGATATGAACATCAGCTTTTGGCCGATTTCTTTGGATCCTGAATCTAAAAACTAGACTGAATTTTTATATCGAAGCAAATGCTATGAACATAATGTCACTCTCTTTGGCCCATAAACAAGCACCGTGGCTCTAGTCAGAGGTTTAGACTATCTAGTAAGCAGCTTAGATGAAGTTATCATATCCTACGTTGATGATCTACTTGTGGCCTCAGAATCTGAGGAAGAACATCTATGCAATCTGGAGTTAATCTTGGAAATATTTAGAAAACACACTCGCACCAATCCTAAAACTCCTAAGGAAATGAGTTAAGTGGAAATGGAAAGAAAAATAACGGATAGAATTTAAAAAATCAAAAAATTATTTTGTTTACAAATTATGCTCTACTTTCCAGACCCAACGAAAGCATTTATTTTGCAAGCCGACGCAAGCGATTGCGCATGATTTTGAAAAAGATGCTTTCTTCCTACGAACAGTTTTCCATCAGAAACTTTTTCAGGAATTACTTTTTTGTGGGATAAGTAGTTTTTGTTTTATTTTTAAAAAACAACATAAAAAAATAATATTTGAGAACAACGATACAAGCTACGAGAATAAGTAAGACAAAATGTATTTAACCAAAGAAATTTACAAATTTTTTACGAATATTTTTTTGATAGGAAGCGTGGTTTTTTTAATCGTACAAAACAAGAATAAAAATTTAAAATAATTATGAAAACGAGGCAATAAGAATAAGATTGTTTCAATTTCCATGCATATTATGAACTGTAATGATATATATGTATTAAAATGATACATGTTTCAGCGCAGCTAAGAATAAAATTTGACGCAAAATAAGAAACCAATATTAAAGTTGTCATAATAAATACAATTTATGCTTTATTTTGCAAAATATAAATACCTAATTTAATTTTTCGTTAATAGAAATAATCAGCGATAGTTTCACAAGAGCATGTGTGGATTAGATTTTTGAATTTTATTATTTTCTGTTTACTACATAAACAAACAAAGAGACAAAATGAGTCATTTTTCACTTATTGTTTTTTATCTTTAAATAAATAATTTAATTAATATCGTTCTTTATGAAAAAAATATTTCAAAGCATCTTAGCAAACTAAATAATTAGTGGGTTTTTGAATAAAATTGTTATAAATAAATTATATTAACAATAATGTTAACATCATGAATTGTTTGCTTGAAAAGTATGTTTGTAAGTTGCATTTGCTTAATTCTATCGACAAAATGATACTTAATCATGAACATTTTTTTTCTCCTATAATTTGCTTATTTTATAAACAAATTATATAAACAAATGCATAATTTGGTCATTCATGTGGAGAAAGTAATCGTTTATCTTTCGTATCGCCTTCAGTTTGTATTAGTGGTAATTATTAGTGATGCAGACATGTCATGCGACATTATTTGTTTGTTTTAATTTTTTTGGTTTAAAAATTCTTCTTTTTTAGTTAAAAATTTAACTTTCTGGTTACAAATTCTTGAATTTTGTAAAAGATTGAGTTCCTGGTAGTAATTTAATATTTTTATTTAAAAATACACCTTTTTTAGTTATAAATTTAACTTGTTTGTTATAGAATTCTTGAATTTAATTAAAAATTCATATTTTTTGTAATAAATTAATCTTTTGGTTTAAAAATTCTTCCTCTTCAGATGAAAATTCAATTTTTAGTTTTGAAAATCTAAGATTTTTTTGATCATTCTGCTGCTTTGTTAATAAATTAATCTTTTTATTTAAAAATTCTTCTTGTTTAGTGGGATATTCAACTTTTTAGTGCAGAGTGCTTGAATTTTGATAAAATTTTATTTTTTCATATTAAATTACTATTTTTGTTTAAAAATTCATCCTTTTTACTTAAAAATCGTTTTTTTTTGTTTTGTTTACATTTGCTGATCTTATTAAAAATTCGTCTTCATTTGTAGTAAATTAACCTATTTATTTAAAAATTCTTTTTTCTAGTGGAAAAATCAACTTTTTGGTTCAAAATCCTTGAATGCTGTAAAAGGTTGATCAGTTAGTGAACCAATATTTTTCTTTAAAAATTAATATTTTTTAGTTAAAAATGTAACTTTTTGGTTGAGAATTCTTGAATTTGATTGACAATTCGTCTTTTTTCGGCAATCAATTAATCTTTCTGTTTAAAAATTCTGCCTTTTTAGTTAAAAATTCAATTTGGTTGAAGATTCTTAAATTTTGTTACAAATTTGTCGTTTTTGGTAGTAAATTAATCTTTGTTTTTTCAATTTCGCCTAGTTTAATCGAAAATTCAAGTTTATGGTGCAGAGCGCTTGAATTTTGAAAAAATCTTCTTTTTCAGTAGTGAATCACTATTTTTGTTTAAAAATTCATCTTTTTTACTTAAAAATCTTTTTTCTTGTTTAAATTTTTCGTTCTTATTAAAAATTCGTCCTCATTGGCAGTAAATTGACCTTTTTATTTAAAATTCATCTTTTCTAGTAGAAAATCCAACTTTTTGTTTTAGAATTCTTAAAATTGGTTAAACACTCGACTTTTTTGTTAATAAATTAAGGTTTTTAAAATTAAAAATTCTTCTTTTCAGTTAAAAATTCAAATTTTTGGTTCAGAGTTCTTGAATTAAAAAAAAATTCTTTTTTGGTAGTAAATTAGTCTGTTTATTTAAAAATTCGTCTTCATTGGCAGTAAATAAACATTTTTATTTTGAAATTCTTCTTTTTTAGTAGAAAATTCAACTTTTTTACATAGAATTTTTAAATTTTGTTAAACAGTCGTCTTTTTTGTGAATAAACTAATTTTTTTAATTAAAAAATTCTTCTTTTTTAGTTGAAAATTCAACTTTTCGGTTCAAAATTCTTTTTTTTTGTAAAAGATCGATGTTTTGGTAGTAAATTAATCTTTTTATATAAAAGTTGTTCTTTTTTAGTAGAAATTTCCACTTTTTGGTTAAAATTCCTTGAATTTTGTAAGAGATTGACTGTTTGCTAGTAAATTAATCTTTTTATTTAAATTTTGTCAATGATTCTGCTATTTTGTTAATACATTAATCTTTTTACTGAAACATTATTTTTTAGTTGAAAATTAAACTTTGTGATTCTAAATTCTTGAATTTGGGAAAGGGTTGATCAGTTGTTAGTGAATTAATATTTTTATTTGCAAATTCATATTTTTTAGTTAAAAATTTAACTTTTTGATTAAGAATTCTTGAATTTTATTGAAAATTCATCTTTTTTGGCAATTAATTAATCTTTCGGCTTAAAAATTCTGTCTTTTTAGTTGAAAATTTAACTTTTTAAGTACAGAGTGCATGAACTTTGAAAAAATCTTTCTTTTTTAATATTTTTAATTGAAATAACATTTTTTAAGATGATACAAATGATTATCAGATATCTTTTATAACATGCAACATCAAGTCAAATTATTTAAAAAACGTCGAAATTTATATGAGTCCTAATATTTTAAACTTTTAAAATTCACGATTGCAAACTTGAAGCTAAAAAAATTAAAATATTTCGGAATTGGTTTTAAATAAAAAAAATTCTAAATAAGAATTCCAAAAAAAAAAAATTTACTGAATATTAATAATTTTGTAAGTATTCATCAGACAGATCAAAATTCACTTATTTGTTCTCTACATGTACGATAGCAATAGCCTTCTTTTAACAAAAGGTACTTTTAAATTAAATTTTTTAAAAATGAAGTTAAAATAGCAATTTATTAAATTTTAACATGAATTATATCTGGGTCTTGATTTAGAGAGTTCTGTGCCTTAGGAGACGAATTGTTATCTTAATCTGAATGATTTAGAATAAAAAATTAATATATTATTGAACTTACCATAAGTAGGTTTCGAAAAAACCGGCATAATATTTTGGGTCTCAAAAAAATGTACTAAATTGACCAAAAATTTGTGGGCGTCCGTTTCAAACAAAAGAAGAAAAGGACTCTTACGCCTGAGGCAGAGATATTGACTCATTGGGAGAAAACAAAATTTATTGAAAGCTGATATAATTTCAAACAAACTTGTCTAGCCTAATTTTTTATTTAGCTTTTATATTTTGTATAAATCAACAAATATGACGAAAAAATGATAATTTTTTCTGTTCTTCCAAAATTATTATTGTTAATATTATAAGCAAATTTAATAAGCAAATGCATTATTCAGACATTTTTCGAAAAAATAATTTATTTCTTTTCGATGACAGTCCTTTTGATGGTCCATTTTGTGATAATTTCAGCAAAATTCGCAATTAGTTGATAAATTTGATAATTTTTTTAACCAATTTATTTACCAAATGCATTATTCGGGTATCTTTAGTCGGAAGAATTCGTTTTTTATCTTTATATCAGTCATTTTAATTAAGAAATGTATGATAATTTAAGCTGCATTAATAATAAGTCGATATATTTTATAATTTTTTTTAACAAATTTAATTAACAGATGCATTATTCGGGCATTTTTTGAAAGAAAAATTCGTTTTTTCCTTTATCAGTCCATTTAATTGGATAATTTATGGTAATTTAAACAAGGTACATAATTACTTAAAATATTTCATAATTTTTTAAACAACTGCAATTAACAAAGGCATTATTCGGGCATCTGTCGAAGGAAAAGTTCATTTTTTTGAGGTCAGTCCTTTTAATTGAAACCCTTATAAAAATTTTAGAAACACTCATGATTAGTTTATAATTTCTATAACTTTTTAAACAAATTTAATTAACAAATTCATTATTCGTGCATCTGACGACGGACTTTTTTTTCTTTGAAAATCGTTTCAATCGAGAAGTTTATAATAATTTCAGCAACATTCATAAGTAGTTGATAAATCTTATGATTTTTTCAACGAATTTAATTAAAAAACTGATTAATTCGGGCATCTATCGACAGGAAAATTAATTTTTATTTGGAAAATCTATGATAATTTCAGCAACATTCATCATTAGTTGATGAATTTTGTGATTTTTCATAGCAACGTTACTAATTAGTTAATATATTTTATAATTTTTTAAACAATATTTATTAATAAATAGATTCTTCGGGCATCTATCAACAGAAAATTTGTTTGGTATGAAAATCCTATTTTTTGGTAACTATATGATGGATTTTGTTGATAATTATTATTTTTTAGTTACAAATTAATTTTATTGGTTTAAAAATAATTTGTTTGGTTAAAAATTATTTAATTTGAATTAAAAATTAATTTTATTTTTTTAAAATGCTCTTTTTGTCTGTAAAAATTCAACTATTTCATAGAAAACTTATTTTATTTGGTGAGGCTTACTTCCCTAAGTGAAAATTAAACTATTCTATTTTTGGTTAAAATATTTTTTTGTTAAAATTTCATATATTAGGATTGAAATTACATGAAAATTATAATTCTGGGTTCAAACTTCATATGTCGTTTTAAAAATTATACTGTTTTGTTAGAAATTAATGTTTTTGGTTGAAAATTTATTTGTCAGGGAAAAATTTAACTAAATTTCATAAAGAATTTAATTTACTTTTTTAAAAATTTGTTTCTCTAAATAAAAATTATACTATTCTATTTATTTTTGTAAATGTTTCTTTATTAGTTAAAAGTTTATCTGTTTGGTGGAAAATTAAACTATTAGGATAAAAATTCCATTAAAAATTAAAATTCTTGGTTGCAAATTATTGAAAAATTATCTTTTTTGTTTAAAAATGACTTAAAAATTATCCTGTTTGGGTACCAAATTTATTTTGTTGGTCAAAAAATCATTCCTTTCATTATAAATAATTTTGTAATTGAAAATTAATTTTTTCAACTAAATATTAAACTGTATATTTTCTCAGATTTTTTTTATAAACTTATCATTTTTTGGTTTAAGAATCATTTGCTGGGTAAAAATTTAACTTATTCATATAAAATGTATTATGTTTGGTTAAAAACTTATTTATTCAACTATCAATTAAACTAATCTCTTTTTGTTGTTGAAAATTCGTGGTTTCAGTTAAAAACTCGTTTATTTTGTGGAAAGTAAAAATTGGATAAAAATTATAATTTAAAATTAAAATTCTTGGTTGAACATTAATTTGAGAATTATTCTCTTTTGGTAGAAAATTAATATTTCTTGATAAAAATTGATTTGCTTGGTTGAAAATTAGTTTTTTGAATAAAAATTTATTTTTTGAACTAAAATTTTAACTATTTTACTTTTGGTTGTGATAAACTTTAATTATTTTTGCTTTAAAAATCATTTATTTGCTTGAAAATTTAATTATTGTGTTGAATTCTGTAACTGAAAATTTAACTATTCCATTAAAAAAAATTTTTTTCAAGTTAAAAATTCATTTGGTTTGTTAAAGATATTGTTCATGGAAGATGCATTATTTTATTTAATAACTAATTTCTTCATTTAAAAATATAACACATTTTATTAAAAATGCGTTTTTTTTGTTGAAAATGATTTTTTTTTTTCGGAAAATGTAGCTATTCTCTTCTTGCTAGAAATTTCATTTTTTTCATTTTTATTTATTGGTTTAATTTAATTGATATAATATAATTATATAATCATATAATTTCCAATAGTTTTTGTTAAGAATATCAGCTACTACATTTTTTGTTTAGAATTCATTTTGCCATTATAGATTCATAATTTGATGATAATTGAATTATTTTGCTAAAAAACTATCTTTTCCTTGGCTGAAAATTAATTATTTTAAGTGAAAATGTAATAAAAAAATTTTTAATTAATGAATGGAAAATTTTTGTCAGTCTGATGCTGCACACAAACTTAACTTTTTTTCACTGCTCTTGAACTGAATCTTAATTCTGAACTGTGTACTTAAATTTGATAACAACATTCCTTTCCTCGAGTTCTTCACGAGATTCTTCAAATAACCCAATAAATTAGCATTTAGGAAAACCGGGAACAATGTTTTCGACATTTTCGTGACACACCTGTTTTCTAGTGAAAAACAAGTTGCAAAAGCGGGCAATGCGCGCGCATCCATGTTCTTCAAAATATCGAAAGAGATGTTCAATTTCATTAAATTAAAATTGATTTATTTTTTAATTGTTTAAACGTTTAATTTCTTTTTCCTGTTGCGAAATTAAAAGAGTTTATCAGTAACAATGCGAATTTTATATTTTAATTAAAAAAAAGGACAGTTGGATTTATGCCATAAGAAAAAAATTTTAAACAAAATATTTGAATCCTTAAGAAACAAATAAAATTAAGTAAAATGGAGGAATTTTGTACCAAAAAAGACACATTTTTAACAAAATAGTGGAATTGTAAAAAAAAACAGAATAAATGATTTTGAAAGAAAATAAAAATTTGGAATAATTATTCCTTTTCAGAGCTTATTTGTTTATTTAGTTTTTATGTTAAAGAAATATCGTTTTTGTAAGATTCCTGAGACAATTCAAAAGGATTTTTCACGATTTTAGACATTTCTAAAAGTTATAATTTTTTCTTATTAGAAAGGATTTTGCAAAATCTTAGGAAAAAATTCGAGTCGGCCTCAAAGATATGTAGGACTTTTAGAAGTTTAAAAAATAAATATATTTTAAATTTGCCATTTATAGAAATATTTTGAAATGTTTTAAAACCTTTTTGAATTTTCTTCAAAAGTTAATTTTTTAACAACAATAAAATTTCTTAGGAATCTCAAAAAAAAATGTTTTTGCTTTCTTGAAGCCTTTCAAACTTCTTAAAAAACATAGAAAATTATGTCGAAATCTTCCAAAAATTACATTTTGTTTTGAATTTTTGTAAACCTTTTCAAATTTGAAATGACTTTCAGGATTTCCAAAAAATTTAACCGTTATGAACATCTTTTCAATTTAATTAAAATTTTCGAAATTTCTTCTTAAGATGCTGATATGAAGCTGAATAGAATTAATTATCAATTTGTAAAAGCTATATTATTGGTGGATCACTATTAGTTGAAAATTCATGAATTTTGTAATGCAAATTTTTTTCTCCCTTGACAGCAAAATTATATTTTTTTGTAGATGATCCATAATTTGAATTTGAAATTTGTTTTGTCGAATATTGATATTTCAAATTAAAAATTAACTGTTTAATTTTTTGTTTAAAAATTCGATGTTTTAGTTGATAATTTGTCTGTTTTAGTAGAAATTAATTTTTTTATTTGGAAATTATTCATTTCGGTTGAAAATTCAAATAGTCCAGATCAAGATTCATCATTTTGTTAGAAAATTCATATTTTTTGTTTAAAATGTAACTATTTAAACTGAGAATTGATAATTTTGCTTAAAGAATCATCACTTTGAGAAAATTACTTTTAAGCTTATTTTTTTTTTGTTTTAAAACTATTTTAAACTGAAATTGAATATTTTATAATTTCAATTAAAAGTGCAGTTAAAATATTGGATATTCAAAATAAAATTTTTCAGCTAAAAAATGAATGTGCAACAAAATATATCATTTTTGAACCAGATTTTTGAATTTATAATAAAAAATACGAATTATCTGCAAAGCGGTTCAATATCAACCTGCAAATATGACAGTTCAAGAAGAAAGTTAATTTTCTACAAAGTAGCTCAATTTAACAATGAATAGTTTAACTTTTAACTTAATAGTTGATTTTTTTTTACCAAAGTAGTAACATTTTAAATCAAAAGCATGAATTTTTAACAAAAAAAATTATTAAACAACAAATTTAAAAAAATTTTGTAACTAAAAAGACGAATTCTCAAAAAAATATGGGATAGTTGATATTGTATGGCAAAAAATTTTAGTTTGAAAGAAAAACATATGAAATCATTTAAAAATGACAAATCTTAAAAACCCGGATCAATTGCAACAAGAATTCCACATTTAACCAAATAGTTGAATCTTCAATAATAAAGATATATTTTCTACCAGAAAGAGATTTTTTAAAAAAGAAGATCAATCTATTATAAAAAAGACGAATTTTCAACATAATTTTTGCAGCGATATGGTTGATTTTTCAACTAAAATTTCTAGTTGAAAAAAAATTCAACTAAAAATGAAACGAATTTTTAACAAAATAGTTCATTGATCAAACAAATAAAATAAAATTTTATATAAAATGATAAATTTTCAACAGAAAAAATAATTTTAAAACCAAATAGTTGCATTTTCAACCTAACAGTTAAATGAATGACCAAAACATAAATTTTCAACAAAATCCATACATTTTTAAATAGAAAAAATAAATTGTCAATCAAGAGGTATGATAAATCAGGTTTCAGTTAGAAAAATAAATTTCCAAACCAATAAAAAACGAATCATTGATCAAATAGATTAATTTCGAACCAAGAAGGTTAAATTTCTATGAATAAATATTTTTTTCAACCAAATAGTTGAATTTTCATCTGAAAAAAGAAAACAATTTTATAGAAATATATTAGGTTTCAAAAGTAAAGATAAATTTTCAACTAAACATAGGACAGTTACATTTTCTGTTAAATAAATAAATTTTCATCAACAAAAAAATCAAATTTTTAAGAAAAGAATTAAATTTTAACCAAATAAATTAACTTTTCCTCAAACTGTTAATTTTTTAAAGAAAAATCGAAGTTTTTTTTTTAAACATAAACAAGTATTCAACAAAGGAGTTAAATGTTTAACCAAATATGTGAAAGAATCTTTCACTTAAAAGATTAATTGTTAGCTTGTGAGATAACTTTTTTATAAAAAAGCTGTTTTTCAACATTATTGTTGAATTTTCATGCAAAAAAGATAAATTTTCAAGTTAAAACAGAGTAGTTTCATTTTCAGTAAAAAATTCATATTCAACCATATAAAATAAATTTGCAACGAAATAGTAACATTTTCAACCAAATAGATGAATTTCCTAAAAAAAAAACAATTGAATATTTATAAAAAAGACAATTTTTTAACAAGAAATTTTAAACCATAAAGATGAATTAGTCGTCACGAAGATTAATTTTAATATTCTACTACAAAAGACGAATTTTTAACCGAAACGATTTTCCTGACCTGTAGCAGCTCTGTTCGAGCACGAAAACAAAAATTATGATTATGATATTTAAGAATTGAGAAAAAAATTGAATTATTTAAAAACACTGTTTGTTTAGAATTAATATTTTTTATTATTTTGTTGAAATTTTCGTAGCTGTTAAAAATTTTCTAAAATTTTAGATTTAATATTCAACTATTTCAGTTAAAGATTGGTCAATTTAGTTATAAATACATCTTTTTCATTTAAAATTAAATTATTCCAGATCAAGAGTTATAATTTTAGTTGAAAATTTATTATTATTGTTTAAAAGTAATTTTTTGTCGTTTTTGTCCCTTACCTACCCGGAAAGCTGGAAAATCTGGAAATGCCTGGATTTTTTTTGCCAGGAAACTTTGTTGAGAGCATCCTGAATTTTGTGAAATTGAAATATAAAATTAAATAACAATGATTTTTCATTTATAAAAGTATTGATAAAAGTAGCTTTCTATTCCCGTTATAGCCTATTTTGTTGAAAAATCATTTTTTTGTTTGTCGAAAATTAATTATTTTTACTAAAAATTTTACTGTCATATAATTGGCTCGAAGTTAATTGTTTTCGTTCAAAATTTGTTCAACATTTTTTGTAGAATTCACCTATTTTGGAATAAAATTAATTTGTTTGAAGATGAACCCTTTTATTATAAATGAGATATTTTGTTTTTTGGCTGCAAATTAATTATCTATAATAAAAATTTTACTATTTCAGATAAGACTTGAACTATTCTGTTGAAATTTATGTTGTTAAGCAATCTTTCAACTTTCGATTTAAAAATGTAATTATTTCAGTTAAAGATAATCATTTCAATTGAAAATTATCACTTTGTTGAAAAGTGTAATTGCTTCTTTCAAAAATCCTTTTTCGTTTGTTAATATTTTTCATTTTTAGTTGGCAATCCGTTTATTTTTATGAAAATTAATATTTTTGAAAGCAGGTAATCTTTCGGTTGAAAATTCAACTATTACGGTAAAAGATTAATCATTTTAGTTAAAAATTCATTTTATTTGTTTAAAATTTAAATATTTCAGATAAAGATTTTTATTCTTAGTTGAAAATTCAATATTATGATTCAAATGTATTTTTTTTGGTCTATTTATAGTCCTACCCGGAAAGCCTGGAAATTTCAGAAATTTTTTTTAATGACAGTAAATTTGTTTGAGAGCGTGCACAATTTTTTGTATTTCTTTATTTATAAAAGAAGCGTTATTTTACTGTAACAAACTATTTTGTAGAAAATTATTTTTTTTTTCGTTTTTAATTAATTGTTTTAACTGAAAATGTAAGTGTTATATTATTGTTAAAAAATTCTTTCATCTTTGTGGAAAATTAAACTTCTTCATAGGAAATATCCTATCATTTTTTAATACTAAAATATAAAATTTTAACAACAACAAAATTTTCTACAATATAGTTAAAAGAAAAAGTTGAATTTTCATCTAGAAAACATTTCAGTTAGGACTGATTTAATTTTTGCTAAAGCAGGTGAATTTTTATATATAAAAGACCAATTAAAAAAATGAGTTGAATTTTCAACTGAAGAGTTGCATTTCTATTCGAGAAAGATGAGATTTCTCCTAAAACAGGTGAATTAAAAAAGTTAAGTTATCACTTAAAGAATATTTCAGTTTACTTTTTACATCAAAATAAGAATTGTAAACAATTTGCAAGCAACATAATAATAAATAACAATAATAATAATGATCATACATAATTATATCTTTTTAAAAAATTTATGAAATTTTCAACCGAATAATAAAATTGATAACTAAAAGGATAATGTTCAGAACAAACTTGTTCCGAATTTTCAAAATTCTAATCTGAAAATATTTCATTTTTAACGTTTTTAACTTATCCTACTTTCAACCTGTTTATCATAACTTATTCAGATTCGAGATTCTTTAATTCAAAATAAGATTGTTGAATTATAAAAGCTTTGAATTAAAATTAAATGATACAATTCTTTTTCTTTATTTACAGTGTGTCCCCTAAGGGTTTACATGAATTCCACTCCTTATAACCGCTTACGTATATATATATATATATTTTAAATCTTATTGTTACTATATAAAATTATTTACAACTATTTACATAAGGTCTTATATTTAGTTCCTTATCTCTATTTTCTGTGACGGCGCAATTTAGGACTTATTATATGTAATTAGCAATTACATGAACATTACTTACAATCTTTATGTTTCTAATTTAAGCGACCTCCGTTTCCTTTTTCTTTAACTTCTTTTTATACCCCTAATTGGCCATGTTTTTGACATGCATTCTCTTACTCTCTCTTTCGCTCCTCTAGCACCCTCCAAGTCCTTTCTCCATTCTTCTCCTAATCCATCCTCCCCTAGAATCTCAACCACATTCTATTGCAAGCTTCCTTCATCTTCCATTCCTCTTCTACGTCCTTATCATAACTCTCCTTACGTCCTATACCTCCCCTTACGTGCATACCTCCCCTGACCACGTTTCACAATTTAAATCTGGTTAATGTGGTCCACCTTCTCTCTCCCCAACCCCTTTTTAAATATTTTGGTACTCCTTCCCTTTTTATCATGTTACACCATTTATTGTATTTTGATTCCTCAATCATCCATCAGCTGTCTATTAATTGTCTTTTCCTCTCATTTTTTGCAATTTTTCTAGTTTACTTCAGTCCCGTCTTCTATGTTTCTAGCATTTAAAAACTTCTTCCTTTCTTCTTCCCATCTCACTAATTCTATCGACCTCCTTCTTCTCTCTTCTACCTCCATCAAACACTTTCTCGTCAATTCCCCTTCCTTTTCCTCTCTACGCGTTGTCTCAAATTTCCATGCCCTCTTTCCCGCTCTAATACTTAAGTTATCCCTTTGCGTTTCTTCTGTTACCATATATCCTAGCGTCCTTTAGTCTACCTCTAGTGTCCACCTTATATACCTTTCTTGTAAACTCTCAATATCTTTCCTTTCTTTCCATCCCCATATTTCTGCTCCATAACCTAAGGCTGGCCATACCATTGTATTAAATCTCCACATTCTCCTTCTTCAATTTTTTAAGCTTTTTTTTCCTATTCCCTATATCTTTTTCATTACCCCTGCTGCTTTTGTTATCCTTTCTCTTATATGAGCCTTATGATCTATATTCGTTTGTAAGAAATATCCCAAATATTTAAACTCTTTTACTTCTTCTAATTTTATTCCCTTACATCTTCCTGTCCATTCTTTCTTCCTTCCCTCTCATTTTTAAACATTATTATCTTTGTCTTTTCTATATTTACATTCAGCTTTTTCTCATCTAGGTATTTCTCTAATCCTATAATTAAGTCCGCCATCCCTTCTTCATCCTTTGCCATAAACATTATGTCGTTTGCGTAAGCCAGTGTATGTACCTTTTCCTGTCCTATCCTGACTCCTCCCCAACCTTTTCTCCTCATTTCTTCTGTTACTTTCCATACCCCTTCTTCCGTCCTAGTCTTCTCCGCATCTTCCCTAAACCTTTTATATTTTTTTCATCTCCTTGTTTACACTTCCATCTTTCATTTTTATATTTCTTACCTTTTTTCTGAACTTTTCCACTATCACATAATCAATTACCGTTCCCCTTTCTCCTCCTAAGCGTGTATACCCTCCTTCATCACCTTCTTCTATATTTCCTCTGTTTTCTCCTGAGAATTATCGGTCACATAGACCCACACTAACATTCACTTCTCTCCTCCCATCTTTACCTCTTCTATTATTAATCCTTCTTTTGTTCTTTTTATTCTCCCTCTTTGGATTTCGAACTTGCCATTTGTAACCTCTTGGTAACCTTCCCCTTACTCTTCCCCAATCCTTTTTATCTAGCTACGTCTCTATCATTATTACTACATCCAATTGTATATAATTTTAATGAACTTCCTATCCTTTTTCTCCAATCCTGCTATATTTCAGTAAGTTACCTTCCATTCTTCCCTAGTTTCGTTTCTTTTCTCTTTATGCTTCTTTCTCTTACTTTTTTTACTATCTCCCGTTTCTTCCTCTTCTAATTTCCCGACAATTTATTTCTTACTATCTCTTCCCTTTTTTTATCGCAATCTCATCATACTTTGTCTATGTGTATTCTTCTACACTCAACCCATGTTTTCTTTCCCCTTTTCTTCCCTCTTTCGCTATTTTCCTTTACTTATACTGCATCTTCCTTTCTACCAATGTCAATTCATCCTCTATTTTCTCCGAGTTTCAATAGAACATTCACTTTTTCGTCATCAGTTCCCGCTCATCTTCCCATTTTTTCAGTTCCACCAGTACCATTTTCTCTCCTCTTCGCTTTTCCTTTCCTATACTTCTCACTTCCTCTATATCTACCTTAGCATCAATCCTTTCTAGCACTTCTTCCACTCCTTCCTTTAGCTCCTTCCTTTCTCATCTTATACCCTTCATCACCATGTTTCTTTTTCTTTCTTCCCTCTCTTTCCTTTCTATTCTTTGTTCTAATTTTCTCAGTCTTTCCTTCTTAGTATTCCCACTCTTGCCCTCACCAAAAATCCGGTTCCAGCTTTCTATTTTATTCATCCTTCGTTGCATCTCCACTATCTTCTTTTATTATTATCTTCCTGCTTTTCTAGTTTTTGTTTCAATGACTGCATCTTCTTTTCTAACTCTTCCCAGACTTCTTCCCATTTCTTTTTTAAGTTCAGCTACTTGCCGCCTAATTTCTTTCCTTAATTAATTTCTTCTGCTCTTCTTCATAAATCCTCATTACTTCTTACATAATTTGGGCATTACTTTCAGTCTTTCCTGTTTAATCGGATCTTCAGTTTCATCTCCGTTTCCTTCAGCCACCATACTATTCTCCTCCTTTTCTACAAAACTCTGCCTTTTTGGCGGCGATCTAAGCATTTTTAAATATTTCAAGCTGCAACCGATATCTTCATTCTCTTCACTAATTTATCTCTTCTCTCTCTTTATTTTGCTAAAAGCATTAATCGGTCCCGCGCTTTTACTCTTAATCTCATATTTTCTACAGTTTTTTTTATACTTCCCCCTTCACTTCCTTTCTTTGATCTCCTCTTTCGGTGTACTTCCTGCACTAAATCTGCTGTTCCATTATAATACCCGCCAACCTCGCCCCGCTAGCCATGAATCCAATTCAAACGCTCCCGCCTTCTATCCTTCCCTGCCTCTATCTATCGTCGCGGCTTGGTACCTACCTTGCTTTTCTCCGTCGCTACCTAGACCTGCTAATACAAACCCGATAAACCCAGTCCTCCCACCCTGTTACAAATCTCAAACCAACCTAACCTCAACTTTCACAGAATTCTGTCCCAATCCTCAAATTTTTAAAATTGTTTTTGAAAAATATTTCATAGTTAAAGTTTAAAACTTGTCCTATATTCTATGATTTCATATAATTTAAAATCATTAAAATAATGGATTCTTATGTTTAAAATAAAATTGTCTTATTTTGTGAGGTTTAAATTGAAAATAATATAATTTACAAATTTTTCTAATTAATTCTCCAATTTTCCCAATGTAATCTAGAAGCGTACATGTGTGAATAATGCCATTGGTAAAACTGGTATTTTAACTCGATTTTAGATGACAATATACTAGTAAATCGTGTTAAGTGTTGTTTAGAAATAAGAAAAAATGTCTGGAAAAAACATATTTGACCAAAAAAAGAGAAATCAGAGAGATTAACTTTCAAGGAAAAAAGTCGAATCTTCAACAAAATATATAAATTTCCAAAGAAAAAGATGAGTTTTCAAGGAAAACTATGAATCTTTCCCCCAAAAATAAATTTTTAACGAAATATTTAAATTTATAAACATAAAGATAAATTTCTAACCGAGACGAATATTTTTGTATAAAAAAAACATATTTCCAATAAAATTAATAAATTTTCAGTCACAGAAATAAATTTTCAAGAAAATAGCTAAACTTTCACCGAAAAAAAATGATTTTAAGACCAAAATATTGAGTTATCAACTAAAAGTTCAATTTGTAACCGAAAAAATGAATTTTTAGTCAAATAGTTGATTTCTCAATTAAAAAAATATTCATTTTACACCGAAAATTGAATATGTTTATTCTCAGTTATGGAAATTATTTTCGAGCAACAAACGAAGAATTTTCAACAAAATAGTTCAGATTTTAACAAAACAAAACCAAAATTTATGCAAAAAATTATTTCCCACGAAAGAGTTAAATTTTCGACCAAAGAAATAAAGTTTTAATAAATTTTTTCAAAACAAAGAAGACGACTTTTCTACAAAATAAATTAATTTTCAACCAAAGAAATACATTTTTAAGAAAAATGATGAATGTTTCACCCAAGAAAATGAATTTCTAACCACCAAGATTAATTTTCGAAAAGATCACTTTGCAACCAATACATCAAATTGTGCAACAAAATACATCAACTTTCAGGTAAATAGGATAGATTTTTGAACTAAAAATGGAAAGCCACAAAACCAAAAAATTAATATGTTAAATTTTAAATTGAAAGAATTAATTTTTAAATCCGAAAAACAAATTTATATTTCACCTCAATTTTTAATTAAAAACAGTAACTTTCAAACACGATGGACTTCCGGTTCGGAGAGGAAAAATGTTGGCCGTTTGTGAGGATCATCTAAGAAGGTTTTTTGTCCGGATTTTGAAGGTAGACGTGGATGTAGAAGTTCAAGGGTGTAGAGATAAGGCGAGGAAAGTGACGAGTTTAATGTGAAAGTGAAAGTAAGGAGTGAATTGAGACGAGAAGTTCAAATTTGGAGCTGTAAAAAAGTGGCACGTTGGAAAAGGATCTTAGATGTGAACCGGAAGATCGAGGAGCAAGGAGTGGAGAACCTTCCCTCCTATGAGACGGTGAAGTAGAAGACAGGCGCAAAATTTTGAAGTGATTAGAAGAGAGTTATAGAACAAGGTTCGGCCGAGAAGCGCAGAAAAGGGAGAAGAAGAAAAGAAAGAGGGAAGTAGGCAAGATGGACCCCGAAGGAAGCGTAATGGAAAAAATAAAAAAACAGGCGGAGGAAAGTGAGAAAGCTGGAGGGAAAAATAGTGCAGCTGAAAGTGAAAAAAGAAACGGTCATGGGAGGAATAGAAATGAAGGAGGTAATCTGCCAGACAGAGGAAGAAGGTAGGACGTGGTGGGGTTAGCCAAGGAAATTGTTGAGGGAAGACTGGGAGATGAGAGTGAAGAGAGAGAGAGAGAGAGAGAGAGAGAGAGAGAGAGAGCGAAAAGAAAACGGAACATTAGAGTGCTGGGAGTAAGAAAGGGAAAAGATAAAGAGACAAACGTGGTGGAGAGCCTTGCAGCTCACTCCAAGGTAGTCGCGAAAATAGACATTTCTTGGAAAGTGGATGGCGGTATGATACTAAAACAAAGATCCTGGGAGAATAAGAAGGAACTGATGAATGCGAAAGGGTACCTGGAAAGCTCGGGTCTATGGCTAGAAGATGAATGTATGGAAAGGGAAGAGGAGGTCCAGGAATGGGTGAGGAAGGAAAAGAGAAGAATCGAGTTTTGAGGATTCAGGTCTAGCTAAGGCAGACGAAAGCGAAAGTGGGACTAGGTAGAATGAGAGACGTTGGTCCAGCAATAATGAAGAAGAGGGCGGATGGAGAGCAGAAGAAGAATAAGGGCAAGAGTAAGAAGTGGAAAGAAGAAGGGGCATAAGTGAGGGAGGAGGATGTGTTGTGGAGGAGAGTTAAGAGAGTAAAGGCTGCTAAACAGCCATGTTTTTCTGTGCAGAAGGGTTAAAAAATATAAACCTGAAAGATTTTGTTGTGAGTTGTGGTGTACGTTGAGTAAAGGTGGTAGGTAGGTAGGTAAATTTAGAAGTAGTTCACAGTCGACCAAAGTTGATAAATTGCTAAATTTGGAAATGGTTTAAAAGTATTTCATGTTCCTAATAATTGAGAGATATTTTCCTAAATGAAAAGAATTAAAAGAATTTATTCAACGTGAATTATAAAGATTATAGAAAAATTCAAAAGATTTTAATGGAAATCAAAGACAGGATAAGACAGGATTCGGACAAAATAACGTGGATGTATTTGAACAATAACTTTTTATCTGTATGATTGTGAAGATCTGAAAAATCAAAAGGTTTTTGAAATTTTTTTACTTATTTGTTTCAATTAAACGAATTTTTTATAGTATTTTATTGACATAAGTGTGGTGGTAAAATATCCAAACTGTCAGGTAAATGGTTTTGTATGTTTATGTATTTGTATAAAATTGTGGCTTTTTGATATTTCACACGACTGAAAAAGATTGTTTGTATAGTGAATTAGGTAATTTTGAATAGAATATTTTTTCCTTATTGGAGGCAGATATTGTCAAAGAATAAATATTGAAATGAATAAAAATCAAATGTTTTTCTGAACGATGCTGAAATTTTTAATCTTTCTAATGTTTCTTATTTTCGACACTGTTATTGAATATAATTTAAAATGATAAAATGAATTTGAAATTAAAAATATTTTTGAAAATATGATTTTCATGATATTTAAAATTGAAAATTCGGAAAATTCTTAAATTTGGAATCTTTATAGTTTAGAAGGAAGAAATTTTGAACATCTTTATATAGTTAGTCTATCCTAAAGATTTGCTATTGAAGCTTCTTCAGTTCAGAATGTGTATAATTTAGGAAGTTCAAAAGTCATGTTTTCAATTTAAAATTCATAAGTTAAACTATTTTATCAAAAAGTTATCTGTTTTGGTCGGAAATTCAACTGTTTTATGAAAACTTGGTCTATTTGGACAGAAAGTTCGTTCTTTTGCATTAAAAAATATTCTTTTTCAGAAAATCCGTGTTTTAATTTTCAAATTTGCTACTATGTTTTTTATTCCCCATTGATCACGAGACGAACTTATAACCAAATAATTGAATTCTTGACCTACGAATATGAAGCTTCAACCCAATGATATTATTTAAAAAAATATATAATACGAAGACACAACAAAAAAAGGATTCCTCTGAATAAAATAGCACAAATCTATAAAAATAATTAAATTTTCAAGAAAATAAGTTGACTTTTAGATCAATAGAAATAAATTCAGAACCCAACCTATTATCGTAGACTTGCAGTGTAAGCCATAGTATCATCCCTTAAAGAAATGGGACGCCCAGAAATTTTTGTCAATTTAGTACATTTTCTCGATAACAAAAATATTTTTTAAGATGAAGGAAGTATTGTATCGTCTGTATTGTTACACATTTTGTTTATTTAGTTAAAGCTGTTTTTCCGCGTGATCTTAAAAGAAACAACATTTCCGTTGCGTGATATTGCATGTTTAGTTTCATTGAAATACTAATTGCAATCATATATGACTGAAAGAGATTATTTGTCTCGTCAATAAAGGAAGTAAAATTGTGGCCTTACAATCTAAACCAATTGTCAAATAATGTAGAGGGGCAAAGTGGATAGCGAACCCAAAAATTTTGAAGAGACATTATTCAGCAAAATTCTCATTAAGTGGATTTCCTTTGAATCTACGAAAATGAGAGTTCTAATTAGTATTCTATGTTTGATCGTACCGATTTTTTCTAAACCTCCTCATGGTAAGTTTAAACATATATTTATTTCTTATTCTAAATTATTTAGGTTAAGATAACACTCCATCTCTTAGAGCAAAGTGCTCTCTAAATGAAGGCCAAGATTTAATTGATGCTGAAATTTAATATATTGTTTTTCAACTTCATATTTTAAAATTTAATGTACAAGTACATTTTCCTAAAAGAAGGCTATACCTTTCGTAAATTTAGAGGACAAGTGAGTGAATTTTTATCTGACTGATGAATACTTATTAAATTAATAATAATTAATGAATAATTTTTATAACCTTAAAAAATATTATTCCGATTAAAAATTAATTTTTATTAATTATTTTTTGAAGCCTTGTAATTGAAGAACTCCTAATTGATGTCCATCAAGCTAGCACCATCAAAATAGAAACTCTGCTATCTTTTTAAAAACTTTTATTTCGAGTGGAGGTGATAGTTTCAATCAAGCCAGTACCACAACTATGCAAAAATTAAAAAAATTAAAAATTAAGCACGGCAGTATTTAAGGCTTCTCTGAGCTATTGTACGCACCAACAACGAATGTCCAAAAACCGCCTCTACTAAGATACAAATTACTCCCTATATAAAAATTCAAACTAGGTTTTGGGATTTTTGAGAAGCCCAAAAATTAGAGACTATTTTTACAATGTGAAATTCTAAGGAAGACTGATAAATAAAACTTCATGAGGGGTAACCTGAAACTGAAATATCAGGTTATGCTGTTCTTATCTATGTTATTAGCGTGTTTTAATATTTCGATTGCTTCTCTCTTTTTTTGAAAATTTATTGTGTTTTTACGATGAATGTTCTTTTGTGAAATAAAATGTTATGTCCTGTTTTGATTTGATGCTCAACTAGTGCTGATTGCGTAAAATGTTTTAGCCTGATTTTACTCTCATGTTCTATTATACGTTGGCTCACGCTTTCCTGGTTTCTCCAATATGGACTTTGCCACAAGAACAAGGGAATTGAAATACTCCAGGCGCACGGAGAGATGCTTTTTTGTCTGGAGAGTTGTTTAGGACTTGTCCTATTTTTGCAGGTGGATATGGTTTAGATGTTTTGGTTTTTGAGAATTCTTCCTATTTGTTCTATGACACCTTGGATGTATGCTAGGATGGTGGTCGTTCTCTCTCTCTTTCTTTAGTATGTTGTGTTGACTGGTTTCTTTGAGTGTATTTTCTTATTGCTTTTATGAACTTGTTTGTATATGTAACCACTATGTATTAGGATTTTTTTAAAGCATGTAATTCCTTTTGCAAGTTATCGTTATCTGTTATGCAGACAACTCTGTATACAAGGGAGTTGCTGACCGATTGTTTGTGATATGGGTGATGATGAAAGGTACCATGTAGGTTTCGGTGTGTATGGGTGGGTTTTCTGTAAACTTCAGGTTTTAATGTATTATCAGATTTTTGTAAAGAAGTAAGGCCAAGAAAGGCGATTTTTCGTTTTGTTCAAAGGGGGAGGGTCGGTGAGGCCGGTTTTTGGCCTGATTTATTTTTGGACAAAAAAATCTGAAAAAATCATGGTAGTATCTTATAAGTATCCCGAGTCGATTGCACGCTAAACGGACTACCCTC
>NC_046663.1:20564385-20590981 GCF_010883055.1 Belonocnema kinseyi
AAAGGTCAGCGGACACCAGGTTCATAATCAGCGACCCCAAAAACCTATAACATATTTTTTAAAATTTTTTTACCGTTTTTTCTCGATTTGACCTTCAAATGATGGTGAACTGGATATTATGATGTAATCGATTGATGAAATCGAAAAGCTTATTTAGTTGATCTAGTCCATGTCACCAAATGAAGAAAGTGTCGTGAATGTAACGGAAAAAAATTTCCGATAAAAGCTTGGGTTTGTTGAAGGTTTTGGTTTCTAGATGTTCCATGAAGATGTTGGCTATTACAGACGTGGTTGGAAATCCCATTGCTGCTCCTGTGAATTGTTCATGAAATCGGTAATTGAAAGAGTAGTTAGTGTTATTGAGACAGTGTTCCATCAAAGGTATGATTTTGGAGGGGAAGTTTGCAAAGCATTTTATAATATCCATCGTATCAGAGATTCGTACTTTCGTGAAGAGAATTGTTAGGTCGAAACTCAATATGATGTCTTGAGATTGAATGTCAATCGGTTGTATCTTTTTGATAAAGTCAGACATTTTTTGACGTAAGTGATAGAGTTTCATGTCAAACGATTCAGTTCATTGTCGAGGTGGCGTCCTAGCTTGTAGGTTGGTGAGCTTATTGCGCTGACTATCTGCCTGAGTGGAATGTTGTGTTTGTGGATTTTTGGGAGTCCGTAAAGTGTTGAAGAGGTACGACTAGGGGGTATTGATTTAGATATTGTATCGCTGTCAAGATTTAAGTATTTTAGAAGAGTTTTTGTTTAAAAGGTCCATGATTTTGTTGTTATAGTCTTCTTTATTCATGATCACTTTTTGTTGCTCTTGTCTGCGGTAATATTATGATGTCCTTATTCCGATTCAGTTCTTTAACTGCGGTTTTTCTTGTTTTGTTACGTTTGAGGACAGAACTTTGGCTTAGCATTAGGACATGAAGTTGACAGAAAACCCACTGTTATAAAGAAATACCTACATGCCTTCTTCCAGTACTATTCATCTCAAAAACAATCAGTCATCAACTCACTTATACACAAAGCTGTCTCCATAACAGATGAAGATTACTTACGAAAGGAATTGCAAAACGGTAAACATATCCTAATACAGAACATTTACACAAAGAAATAAATTGATAAGGAAATAAACAAATGCTCTCAAAGAAAACATTCAATAAAATCTAAGTAAGAAAGAAAGAGAAAAACGACCAGCATCCTATCTTACATCAAACATATCAGAGAACCCATAGGAAGCATTCTCAACAAACACAACATTAAAATTATATTGAAACTACCTTCGAGAATAGGATACCTTCTAAACGACCTGGAATAGACACAATAATTTTACAAGAAAACAGATAAGCAATCGAAATCTTGAAACACCATAATAACATTAATAGGTAAAATGGATATAATACCAATCCTTTTTGGCTTTCTGTCATTCCGAATTTAAAAGAAAGCCTTGAGTGGCCAATCAGGTGCAGCCAGTCTCCGTGGTGGGACTCTTTGGCCAATCACAGGCATAGTAGAGAATATAGATAAGAACACTATAACCTGATACTTCAGTTTCAGGTTATCCCTTAAGTAGTGAGCTGCAATGTTCACGAAACATTGGCAAAAATTCGTAGTTTTTATGCGCGATTGGAACCCGAAATATCCCTTTTTATCATAATAAATCATCAAGAGAGAATTAAATCTATTATTTTAAAGAAGATTATTTTCTGACAAAGTACTATCTGCGTGCTATCAGGAGGTGGTATTTTAACATTCAGGGTTGAAACCGGAAAATCAGTGTTGCAATTTGCGAGGAGTTAAAATTTTACATTCTCGGCTCAAATATGCATCTCATTGGCTTAAAAATCTAACATTTTTGTTAATAATTTGTAGTCTTACGTTGAAAATTGTACTATTGCGTATAAAATTTAACTGTTTAAATCTTTATATTCTTTTTTCATGAAACTTTTTTTTCCTGTTTTTTTATAAGAAAGAAATATGAAGATTCAAAAAGTGGAATTTTCGACGATAATAGTACAATTTTTAACGTAATAAAACGTGTTTTCGTCAAAAAAAGTTACCTTTTTACACCAAAAAGATGCACTTTAAACCCGAAAATGCACAATTTTAACATGAAAGTCAATTTTCAGACAAATACTTATATTTAAACTAAAAACAATCAGTTTTCTAGGATAAATAGAATAGTTAAATTTGAAGTTAAAAGAAATCGATTTGACTCATAAAAGGAATTCTGAATAAAATAGATAAATTTTTAATAAAAAAAAAGATCTTCAACTAAAAAAAAAATAAATTAAAAAAAATTCAAAATTGTACCATGTATTTGAATTTTGAATAAAGAAGATTTGCAATTAAGTACATACATTTGCAACAAAATAGTTGAATTTTTCACAAAAAATAGTATAGTTAAATGTTTTTTTCAAAAAATCAGTTAAAACAAAAAAAAAGATGCATTAACCTCCCGCTACGCGCTTAGTCTTTGTATTTACTCCACATTTTTCCGCGAACCTTTTAAATAAAAAATCAAAGCATCGACAACTGTTATTTGGTGATTGTGAATTCTCTTTTGTTAAAGCCCCTTCGGCTTTAGCGAATACATTATCATCGCGTATATTATGCTTCGCATTTGATTTCATCGGAAATTCGAACTAATATTGGAACAAAAGTATTTTTATTGTCTTATTTTTATCATTGGGAAAAATACGCATAATATGAAGTTTAAAATTATTATCAAACATTTTATGGCAACTTGTCTTATTTTTCCATAATTAATATTTTATTTCTTTATATTCAATGTCCGTAAATCGTCCGTCCGTAGAATTTTCAAATTTTTTGATTTTCATCGAAAATTAAACAGAATTATGAAATTATACAATTATAGATTTACTTGAAAGATCAAAAATTTTAATTATGATTGCATCCAAAATAATGAAAAATCAATAATTACATTTTTTGATCAAAATATACAGGATCCGGAAAAAGATGAATTCATAAAATTGTGATCCCAAAAAAGATCTACAAATTCGTCGATAATCACTTCCTGGCAGGACGCGTACTTTTTGTTTTATGCGTGAAAAATAACATTGAAAATGAAAAATTAGTAAAAATTTTGTGGAAAAACGACACAAGTTAGGGAAAAAATGATTAAACAAAAATTGTTAACGTACGAAAACAAATTGACAGAAAAGTTAATCACGCAAAAAAGAGATAAAAAATTGGTAAAAAATTATTACATTCTCATAATTTATGATTGAGAAATTATTAGAATTGCCCGAAACTTGACACCACAACATTCAAATTTTGAACTGAACGACGCAAAATATTTAAAAAAAAGTACAAACAAAGTCTTTAAAGCGTTCGAAAAAACCTGGGAAATATATTAATCATATTTAAATAGGACTTGAGATTTTTTTTATTTATCGTAAGTAATATGCAGAAAATAAAAAATTCCATTGTTACGTCAAAACACGTGAGATACGTAAAAATCTAAAAGAAGACTTTTCGAATATTTTGCTTGCGAGCGAAGCGAGTCAAATGCGCAGGGCGCGAGGAGAATGTGCCCGCGCAGCGGACATATTTTAAAAATTTTGAATCTCCTTTTTTACGATTGAAAGAAAGTCTACTCATTTTACCTAAATATGAATAATAACACATTTATAGTTAATTCATTAACAATTTGAATAAGTTTTCGATGTTTTTTAGAAGAGTAACGTTTCTCTATTTATTTTTGTCATAATAAATTAATATTTTTTATGTTATTTTAGTTTATTCATTTTTTGCGTATATTGCTTAGTTTTACTACAAAATCGAATTTTTTATTTTTCATTATTTTTTGTACGCTAAAATTTTGAATTTTTAACTCGAAAAATTTTATTTGCAGAACAGATGATAGAAGAGCTGAAGACAGAACTTCTGGCACCAATTCCTAGGTCCTCTCTCGGGGTCAAAGCAGTGAAACCATTTGAAATAGCTTACCATAGTTACGAACACCGTGATCACATAACCTATGGACGGCTGTGTGTAGGCGAAACCGTCAAAGTGGCAGTAGAACAGATTGGCAGTCAAAGATATGTCATTGGATTTGTCAAAAGGTACCACGACGCAAAATATTTGCTTCCATTCCTCGAATATGCACCAATTCCAGAAGACGGGATAAACAGACTTAAAATGTTACTTCAAAAGAATATGTATGGCGAGTTGAGCGGATTGAAATATGATATTTTGGAGAAAACAGATAGGGTGAATTCACTATTCTTTGAAAAGATCGAAGATAAATACATTTGGGAAGCTAAAGTCTCACATTATGAAGGTTACGAATTACATAAGAATAATCATTATTATGAGTATAGTATCCCTAAAGGGGTTGGAACACTACGTCACTTTTCTGCGAATGGACAAGAGGAGGAAGATTTACGTCGTTTAAGTTACCAGCGGAACTACCCTGTTACGCATCTAGGAGGGATTTCTTCAGGAGTCTAAATATGAATTTAATCCTATTTTCTTGGTAAATAAACTCTTTGGTATAGAATGACAACACTTGCTGGACTTGAGAAAGGTTTTCTACAATTTACCTCTCCTTTGGCAAAAAGTCCAAGCAAGTTCGAGTGCATTTATTCTTAATTAGACTGCCAATACAGATACGTTTTCATAATTTTAATCTCCCAAAATTGTAGAAAAACATGTCATAAATGTAATTTTGATAAATATCAATTTGATAAATGTAAAAACATTTGAGTTATAAAATAAAGCATGGATAATTTATATTTTGTTATTATTCATTCGTTTGCTTGCAACCGACTTCTTCTTCCTTTCGCGCAGGGGGTTGAATCCCAGCGAATCACCTGGAATCGTCAAGAATTCGCTCCGGACTCTGGCCGGAGGATACGCTTTGAGAATCACCAATTGACCTTCTTCTTGTGGGCATGCGGTGCGTTCTAGCACCGTCAAGCTGTCGCTCTGGTCTTCGGCCGGAAGATAAGTTTTGAAGGTCGTCGGCTGATCGCCTTCTACGAGGCGCACGAGTTAACAAAATTTGTTTATATATATTTCTTTATTTTTCTTTTTCATCTATTTTTCTTTAATTTTGGTTAATAACACTAGAGATGGTAGCATAAGCAATCATGATACACCACAACGTTACACAATTAGGTATGTTTATTTATGACATATTGTGTTCAACTTGATTAGAATCATCTAATAATAATTACCACTCTGAGATTCGTAGTTCGCTTAAATGTTATATTAACTATGCTCCTCTAGATCTGTCTCTATAATATCGCGTCTTACCCAGTCAAATTCAACCCTATAATTATTTGTCATATGATACAAAATTTCAAATAATCACCACCGGTATGCATTACATTTAGGATGATTCAGTGTAGTTTAAAACTTGTTTGAGTACGAACTAATTATTATTATTATTATTCAAGCTCGCTTTTCGGCTGAAGCGAAATCACCGGCGACCGTAAATCAGTATCATCTATGAACTCTAGAGGCCGAGCTGATCGTGCAATCTGATTCTGGAATTTACAAGAACAAAAAAGAGAAATATAATAAACCATAAATTTTAATCTAGCTGAATAAATTATAAATCACTCGATCAGAGAAGCATTCCCCGCATAGGCTGACAAAAACATTATAGCCAAGGAGAATGAAAAGAAAGAGAGGTATCGAGACCTTATAAGGGAGTTGCAACGATTGTACTCGGAATATTCTGTTAAACTGATCGTCCTTATCATCGGCGCTCTTGGAGGTGCCAAGCTTTCACTTGCTAATAGCCTAAACAGCATCCCTGCGTGTCAACAATATGCTAGAACACTTGCGGGAAAAATGCAGAAGGCGGTTGTCCTTGGGTCGCTCCCTGTTCTTAGGGTCCACGAGACTTTTGCTGGATCGTCGTATTGATCCCTTTACAGACTGTAACCACCTATCTTACGGTTGTGAGGCGTGGTTATGGCTGAAATTTTACCGCGATTTCGCTGGAGGCGGGTGCAATTTTTCAGATTAGCACCCGTTCCCGGCGAAATTCTGCGGTTGTCCTTATGACAAATTTTTAAATATATATATATGTTTTGAGTAAAGAGTGTTTTTTTTGTTTGTCGGATTGTAAAATGAACAGCCTGAAAAAGCGACGAATTCCTGTGTAACTTTGTGTGAAGCTCGGGAAATCTGCAATTAAAACATTTGCCATACTCAAAACGGCCTACGGTGATGTTGCCATGAAGCGTTCTGCATGTTTCAAGTGGCATGAACGTTTCAAGGGTGGCCGACAGTCGATTGACGATAATAAGCCTCCTGGGCGTCCTTCAACGTCAACTGACGATCCACACGTTGACAAAATCAAAATCCTGTTGCGCGAAAATCGACGTCTGACCATTAGGGAGCTTGCCGAAGAGTGTGGGATATCAGTTGGATCTTATTTTTACTGAAAAATTGAAGATTCACCGTCACTGCGAAATTTGTGCCACGTCTGATGACCGACGACCAAAAAGCCAATCGCATCCGGGTTGGTCAGGACCTGCTTGATCGTTCAGATGAAGATGAGAAATTTTTGTCACGAATTATAACTGGTGATGAATCATGAGTTTATGGTTATGACATTGAAATGAAGGTCCAATCATCCCAATGGGTGGGTCAAACGTCCCCAAGACCCAAAAAAGCTCGCCAAGTTCGGTCGAATGTCAAGGTTATGCTGACAGTTTTTTTTATGCTAAGGGTGTTGTTCACCACGAGTACCACCCTCAAGGCTCCACAGTCAACCAGATTACTTACATTGAAGTACTGAAACGCCTGAGGAGCGCCGTCTGACGCAAAAGGTCAGAACTGTGGAGAAGTGACAACTGATTTTTCCATCACGACAACGCTACAGCTCATTCAGCACTCAGAACTCGTGACTTTTTGGCCAAACACTCGATTACTGTTTTTCCCCACTCCCCATACTCACCTGACCTTTCTCCTTGTGACTTTTTCTTGTTTCCAAAACTAAAAAAACCCCTCAAAGAAAGAAGATTTGAGACGATTTTGGAGATTAAGGCAAATGCGACGAAGGAGCTGAAAGCCATCACATAAGAAGCGTACTAGGACTACTTCAACAATTGGAAACGCCGTTGGGATAAGTGTGTGCGTTGGGGAGGAGAGTATTTTGAAGGAGACTTAGACGTGTAACTTCCAAATAAAGTACATTTTTCATTACCTTAATCCGCGTATTTTTTGAATAGACCTCGTATAGGGGGAGTAGGAATAAACTGAATTGATTATGAAGAAAAAAAATTGTATAAATAATTGAAAAACGAAACAAAATAAGCACAGATTCAAGTAAATAATATTGGAACAGTACGCGAAAGTTGTGCACAGGGTGCATTGAAAAAGTGCTTACCTAAAACAGGTCCATTGAACATGGGAGTGCCAACAGCTCTTCCATCTAAAAGATGACCATGAACAACGGGTGCATCTACAAGGGGTGCACTGACAATGAGTATACCGAGAGCGGGTCCAGCATTTTGTGCAGTGTTTCTGTATCTCATCCTTGATGAATAGATTTCACCGTTCAGCAGCATTATATAAATCGTATCGATGGTTGGAGGAGGATAGCTCCTTTCTGTATTCCCTGAGGTAATAAAATCCGGTCGCATGTAAGGATTGAAATTTTCCGCTTTCCAATTCTGAATTATAAATCTCATGTCAGCACGCCTTGGAATATCCGCCGGATCAATTCGACCATGAGATACATCCTCCGTATTTACACCATGTGCGAGTACCCCGTGTTACGTTCGTGATACTGCAACCTATACGCTTGAGATTTCTAATTTTTTGAAGTAGGTTCTACCAACAAGAAAGCTAGGAAACTTGAAAATGTTTTAATAGATTATTTAAACAGTATTTTTAGAGAAAATGGTGGATGTGCCGCCAATTCATCCCATTAAGGGCATGTGATACTTCATCGTGTGGTCAATCGGGTACAGTTCCGACAGCTTTGTTTCCACAAAAATGAAAATTTTTAAAAACTGAATTCGGAGATGCTATAAAATATCATAACGGACGTCTCCGGACTCTTTTTCAGGGATAATAACAAAAAAATCTTATTGTGCTAATTACCAAATTTTATGCATGTGTATAATTTTGTGGTTAGGGTGATTTTTAGCTCTCTGTCATTCCGACAATGTAGGTCTCTATCGTACCGATTCTGTCGGTAAGCAATAAAGTGTGCGGGGACGTCCGTTAGCATGTTCGCTATCATTTCCCAAAATTTTAAGACAAAATATTGATTATTCTAGAAAAAAAGCCGTCAAAACCTAAAACTGGTAAAATCGATACTAATTCCTAAGCGCTATGCAAATTAATCAGATTTTGCTCAATTAAAACTTTTTTGAATTAAACCAAAAAAAAGTGTGTGGCGACGTCCGTTAGCATGGTCGCTATCATGTCCTAAATTTTGAAGACAAAATATTGATTATTAAGGAAAAAAAGCCGTCGGAACCTAAAACTGGTAGAATCGATAATTTTCCAAGTATCACATCTCCTTAATAAAATTCCGTAGGAATTTAACTTTTTTTGTGCAGCACTTCCGGTCAACATAATAACATTTTTTTCTAACATTGTCCCAGCCAGTCGCTTAATACAGATTTTTCTAATCAAAATCGTTTTAGCCATTTTCGAGAAATTCATTTTTATTAATTTCTTATATTAAACACATGACTTCCATAAAAATGTTCGCGTATATTTTTTTTTGAAATTTCTTCTTTCTTGAATGAAAATAAAACCGTACAGATAAATTGTAGACTTGCTTCCTGTGAAATGAACTTTAATGCTGAAAATTGACATTTTTTTTTTTGAAAATGGAATTTTTTCGGAAGAATCTTCGTGTTTCGTCCCGGGAAGTTTAAATATTTGACCATAAGATAAACCAACTTTTTAAACATTATTTATTTAGTTAAAAATTCATCATTTCAGTAAGAAAAATTTCGCTCAACATGAAGACATTTTATTTAAGGTTCGTTTTTTTTAATAAATCTTTTTCTGAAAATTTAAATATTTCATTTCTAAATAAAATTTTGTCGTTTTTAGTCACCAATTCAAATAATAGGCCATGAGTTTACGACTTCTATCAAAATTTGTACTTTTTGGTAGGAAACTAAGCCTATTGGTCAAAATTTGAACTATTTGCTGAAATATTTTTTTTTTTGAAAGCACATCTTTTAATTCATAATTTTTGCTTATATATTTATCTTAAAAATCGATTATTAGTTTGAAAATTTATCTTTTTTTTTTAAAGTTATCTATTTGATATAATATAATCTGAAAAAAGAAAAATGCGCGAGCATGATAAACCTGAAACTGACACGAAGAGTAGCTTCGGCAGGTTTAGAAAACCTGGCCTCAGACTTTGGAGGGTCAGATCGGGCTGGGAAATAAGATGCTCTGGAAGGAGGATCATCAGCTCGTTTCTATTCCGACATGTGTTGCTGAAATAAATTTAAAAATTTATTTTAATTAAGCTTTGATTGTTTGGAATTCATGAAAAACTATTTAAATTTCAAAATATGCAAGCGGTAGTTTCTTCACTCTCGTCGCCTTTTTAAAATCTTCGCATAAGTTTGAAAATTCCAAAGGCTTTCGTAACTTTTCTGAAGATTTAAATTATTAAAAGAAATTCTGAATGCTCTCAAGATACTATAATGAATTCTCCAGGACTTTCAAAACTATCATGAGATTTCACATAATTTGTTTAAATTTCATAATATTTTATAGGGTTTTTAGAACTTATTCAGAAGAAATTGAAGTGTTTCGTAGCTTGTAAAGAAATGGGACAAAAACTGCGATTTACACCCCCACCCCCTGATAACTGACCCCTTTGTATGCCATCATATTATACTTCTTTATAGATTTTAAACAAATTCCAATCTCCCACATTCAATTTCTCTTCCAATAATCTTACGAAATGTTCGGGAGCCGAAACAATATGCATGAAAAGGTTGATGCAAATTATAAAAAACTGCGGTTGTGCCTCTATTTTTAGCCAGAAGCCTCTCACATTTTTATGGTAACTTACCCTGAATTTCTCAAGGTGAAATTTAAAATGTCCATAAATTTCCGGACATATTCAATCATTCATGGTAATTTCACAGGTAAATATGGTAAATTGCCATAAATTACTCAAAATTCGATTTTAAAGATTAAAAAAATTTCTTGAATATAATGGAATTTTGGGGTAATTTATCGTAACTTACCATTAATTTCCTAAAATTAATTTGAAAAACGTCCGGAAACTCATGGAAATTTTTGGTAATTTATAGAAATTTTCTGTAATCTTTGGAAATTTATGGTAATTATACGGGTAAGTATGGAAACTTACCAGAAATTACCGCAAAATTCTATTACCTGCAATCAAAATTTCCTTACAGTTTTGACGTTGAGTAGGCTTATTAGCGTAGAATGCGAGCTAATAGGGGGGGGGGGGGGGCTGGTTTTTGTTACAGGGACCCTAAGGCGGCCAATCCAAGGGCATGCATACTGGCGAAGGGAGTCAACGTTGTCACGCTGCTTGTACTATGTGCCAGAGACCTGATGCTGATAGTGACGGATCCTAAAGCATTAGGAAGGCTGGTCATGCGATTGGCTTACTTTCCATATGATGGCGACACCAATCCACTAGTGGAGATACAAACACTGGTGGAGTACTGCAAGGTAAGGGGTCTTCCTCCGTTCGCCGACGTTTCGTAATTCGTTCAGGGAGGAAGTCATTGACATCATTCTCTGTACCGGTAGTTTTACAGATAACATCAAGAAGTGGAGAGTCTCACATGAACCCACTCTCTCAGATCATTCATTGATAGAGTTCGTGTTGGAAGCTGCTGTACCCATCGGCCCTAAATGGGTCCAAAATCCAAGAAGAACTGGCTGTGGTCAGTTTTCCACAGAACTAAGAAGTGTACTCTCAGGCATGCCCAGGTCAATTAGAGACGTGGATACCCTGGAGATGGCGGCCGAGATTTTCACGGAAGCCATTAAATCTATTTATGAAAGTAATTGTCGGCCTTTAAAAGTCCGAAAGGCTGGGGAGACGCCCTGGTGGAATGTGAAACTCAAAGAGCTTCGCAGGCAAACCAGAGAGAGGTTCAGACGTGCCAGTTCTGACAAAACGAAGGAACTATGGACTTCACTTACATCGACGAGGGATGAGTATAGGAGTGCAATATGTAAGGCAAAGCATGAAAGCTGGACGAACTTTTGCACTGATATCGAGAAAGGAGCAGAGGCGGCCAGACTGGACGAACTGCTTTCTCGTAACCCGGATGCTATTCTTGGGACTCTAAAATTGCCCGGCGGGGGATACTCAGAGTCTGACGGAGATACCTTGGCGCACCTGATCAAAGCACATTTTCCGGGGTTTACAAAGTAAGGAGAAGAGGGAACGTCACCTACGAGACACTTAAGGCCGCCTGTGGCCCAACTGGGCCCAAAACGGTGGCTAGCTAACCAGATTGTCACCCCAGCAAGGGTCAGGTGAGCCCTGAAGTCCTTCAGTCCTTACAAGTCTCTCGGTCTGGATAATATATATATATATATATATAGTCCTCTTACAGAGGGGTTGTGTAATCATCATTGGGCCGTTTGTGAAACTTGCTAGGGCTAGTCTGATGTTGGGTTATGTTCCGGCGGCATGGATGGGTGCGAGAGTAGTCTTTATTCCAAAGGCAGGCAGAATCGTTTATACTTCACCCAAGGATTTCCGACCCATTATCCTAAGCCCTAAGCACTGCCGTTAACCTAATTGAAGGACAACTAAAGCAGAAAGGTCTCGGGATCGAAATCTTCATGGACATCGAAGGAGCCTTTAGCTACACATCTGAAGAGGTGATCAGGGCGGCCATGATCGCACAAGGTGTGCCTAGTGCTGTCGTGGAATAGACCTGCCACATGTTTGCCAATAGTAATCTTACCACGACTAAGGGTGACACCACTTTATGTGGAACTACTGACTCGGAATGCCCGCAGGGAGGTGTTCTATCACCCTTGCTGTGGTGCCTGGTAGTAGATGACTTTCTTCATCTACTCACGAGTCAGTGCCTCCACGTATTAGGCTATGCGGACGATCATGGCTCTGAATGGAACGACGACCACGTCGCTGCTAGTATGGGAGTGCTTTGAGGCAGTGAATAAGCTAGAGACAGAAAACTGAGTCTTAAACACAGTGGGCCCCTGATGCACCTGGTTGGTCACAGAAGATATTAACAGTTGGCTGTCCGAGGAGCATCAGAATGAGTGGGATGCGGTCTCTAACAGCAGACAGGCTAAAAAACTCGTGGACTCAAAGATAAACCCTCATCGAGCGAAGGCAATACTTAAGCTCGGGAGGAATAAAGTCAAAGTCCTAACAGAAATGTTTATAGGACATGGAAACCTTCGATACCACGGACATAAGATTGGACTTGAAGAAACCCCTCTGTCGTATGTGCGGAAAGGATAATGAGACTTCCACTCATATTCTATGTTACTGCCCTGCGATTGCGGGGAAACGTGCAATACTCACAGGCGGTTTCTGCATCAGTGAGTCTAAAATAACAGCCAACAGCGTGGCTGCGCTCCTCCCTTTATGGAGAGGGCTTTGGCGCCATGCTTAAGGCTCATAAGGGGACGCAACGGGATCACCCAAGCGTCAGGGGCTGTGACGGTCTCAACCCAGAATATTGATTATAATAATAATACCTCTGACGTCACTTTTCACTCCATTGGGAGTGAAAATTAGAGCTTTAGCCCCGCTAAATAGCCATCGCAAAGGTCTGAAATCACGCATGTATCATAAAAAATAATATTTTAGACACGAATGTAAAATTTTCAAATTTATTAATTTATTTAAAACACAAAAAGGTATTTTCTAAAGAATTTTCAATATTTCTAAAGATGAGTTTTGAACAAATTTCAGTGTAACTTTTCTATAGCACCCATTTTGAGACTGACGTTAGGCAAAAGCGAACTCATTATAGCCCGCTTCACTTTTATTTGTTCGCGGCTGAGTACTCGTCTGAGTGAGAACCGCAGACCCCATGCAGTTCCTTTTATACTTGCCAGCGGCGCGCCGTCAATTCTCGAAAGGGCAATAAAAGGGAGGGCTATTGAAAGGTTTCACTGTACTTGAATATTTAACCCAAAAATTTAAAATCCTAACAAAAAAGTGTCATAGTTTATACTTCAATGGAAGAAGATGAAATTTATACAAAAAATAAATCAATCAGTTTTAAACCAAAAAGACGAATTTTCTACATATTAAAATTTTTCAGTCAAGAATGAAATAAAAGGCGATCTAAATTTTTGAACCTTTAACTCAAAAGACAAATTTTCTATACAGATATTGAATTTTTAAGCCAAAATATAACTTTTCAGACAAAAATTAATTTTTTCAAGCATTTGAATTACCAGTTAAAAATATTATTTTTAACAAAATAGTTTTAACTTTCAACCAAAGAGATGAATTTCAAACTAAACATTTAAATCTTAAAAAAAATGGTTTCGATTGCAAATAAAATAGTTCAATAATCGGGAAAAGAAGTCTAATTTTCAACAATTCCAATGGACTTTGGCGATCAAAATATGAATTTTTAAACCGGAAGTAAGTTAATACAAAAAAAATTAAATTTTCAATCCAAAAAGACGACTTGAGTTGATCTCAAAAATATTAAATTTATATTAAAACAGATAAATTTTTAATAAAAAATAACACCAGTTTTTTTAGTTGAACTTTCAGCCATTAGAGATTTCTGTTCTCTTTTCAACGCCAGATAATTAAATTTAAAGAAAAAGTAAGTTTTATACAAAATAGGAAATAGCCACAGTCTAATTGACTTTGTTGTTGCGGATGAAGGGATAAGAGAGCTGCTGAAAGATACATGGGTCATGAGGGGTTCTGATTGCAATACTGATCATTACCTTCTGATCTAGAAAATTAACTTAGGTCCGGGATTGAGAAAAAAGAGAAATAAGAAAACAAAATCAACGCCAATCGAATTTAAGAACCTACAGAGACCGGATGAGCAAATAGATTTCCAAAATAAGAATTGAAAGCATAGATAAGGCAACTTGAGATCCGCTTATAAGGAACAAAGATATAGAGGGCGCCTGGACTAAGCTCCGGGAGATCATTGTTAGATGTGCTATCAAAGTGTGTGGTACCGCGGTTGAAGGAAGAGTGTGTGGTGATGTATGGTGGAATGATGAAATTCAGGCTGCCCAAAAAGCAAAGAAAGAAGCGTACATGAAAACTTTGAGCATCGTAGGTGACATAAATAGACGTATAAATGACTACATACACAAAAAGAGGATACTAAAACGATTCTTTGAGGAAAGTAAAGATAAAATTAAAGATCTTATCAAAAAATTCCTTCGACATCTTGGGCAGTGACCATCTTAACCCTGTTACAACATAAAAATTTTTTCGTAATATTTTAATTTTCAACTAAACAAATAGTGGCATTTTTATCAAAAAAGACATAATTTCTGCTAAAGCAGGTGAATTTTAGAATCTAGAAGACAAACGTCGATAAAAGTGGTAGAAGTTTCAACCAAACTGTTGCATTTTTATTCCAAAATGATGAAATTTCTTCTTAACCAGATGAATTGAACAAAAATCTTAAAAAATAGATAAAATTTTATCCAATGAAGATTTCAGCTCCCTTTTCAATCCTTGAAAAAGAATGCTAAACAATACGTTTATTTTCTCTTAAATAGTGGAATTCTTTGCCACAAAGTATGACTTTTTAACAAGATTATTAAATTTTAAACCAAACAGTTGCTTTTTTGTACACGAAGGATGCAACATTTCGGCTAAAAAAGATGAATTTTCTATTCAAAACGACAAATTTTTCGAAAAAAATATTTTCATTAGAAAAAAATTTCAGTTGACTTATCAGCTATGAAACATGAATTTTTTAAAACGTTAAATATTCTAGGAAAAGAGTGTTATTTTTAAGCAAAAACAAAAATAATTTTTCAAAAACAATTGAATTTGCAACCAAAAAGAATGGCTTTTGAGAAAATCGTTAAATTTTCACTTACTCACGTTAAATTTGATCCTATTCTCTCAAAAAATAAGCTCTATGATATAGAATGTCGGCAACTTGCTGGACTTGTGAAATGTTTTCTGCAGTTTTCTTCTCCCTTGGCAAAAAGTACAAGTAAGTGGGAGTGCATTAAATCTAAATTTGGGTCCAAGGATAAAGATACGTTTTCCTAATTTTAATGTTTAAAAACTGTAAAAAAATTGGATTAATAAGATAAAATAAAACATATTTAATTTATATTTGCTCATTATTTATTCGTTAGATATTCCCCTATTCCATTTGATAGTAAATTATATAAATTTATTTACTAAAAGATTTTGATTGGCCAATGCGATGGTTTTGATCCTCATCGGATATTTCTGGCATGTTTGAGATGGGTTTTCATTTTGACCCTCTTCTGATTTTAGGGTATCAGGAAGAGAGTATCCTGCTTTCGTTGTTGTTAGTGGCTGCTCCGGTATTTTTAATTTTTAAATATGTTTACTTTCATAAGGGCGCTGTATGTGTTTCGAAACGTTGGTGATTATTTTTTACAAATCTTTTTTCATTCTTATTTAATAATTATAAAAATAAAAAATACATTTTCCTTTCCTTATTTTAATTTTTGCCAAAAAAAAGCAATTTTTTCTTTTCTTTTTTGCAAAATTTTGATCTTTTTTAAATTTCAATAGGAACCTTTATATAATACTTGTCCAAATTTAGTCGGTGGATTCTTGGTTTTATTTTCAGAAATTATGCACATTAACTTGATTATTGGGTGTTAAATAGGATTCAAAATTTGTTTTCAATTTCATTTGAATTTCTTAAATTTCAATTTATTCGCGTTAGGGTAATATAATCTGAAAATTCTTTGAAAATATTTTATTTATTTATTTACTGATTATTGAATTTTTAACCACATGGTGCATTTTTCTAAACAAAAACTCTAAACTTTAAGTAAAGAAAGTTGCATCTTTAACTAAGTAAATTTAAATTAATTTTTTAGAGGCAGTTGTAGGTTCAACAAAATAATACTAATTTTCAATTCAACGAGGCGAATATGTAGTGTCGCTCAATACATTTTCAAAAAAGCAGTTAAATTTTGGAACAAAGAAGATAAAATTTCAACAGAATAATTGAACTTTTAATAAAAGATTTAAAATTACATTCTTTCTAAAAAAGATATACTCACTTCGCTCCACTGAAAATCGATCCACAGAACTTCTAATTTCCTTTTGAGTAATTTAAAGGAATCTGTATTATCATCCGAACTAGTGACTATCGATTAGTGTGGATGTTATTCCACAATCCGACAAATTAGAAATGAAAACTATCGATTAAGTTCACTTTTTAAAAAACAGAAAATGCTTAATGTCATTTCTGACTAGATGGGAAATAAATCTAAAAAAAAATAATTTTTCTGAAAAAAGATACACTTATTTAGCTCCACTGGGAATCGAACCACAAAACTTTAGATGGAGCGAAGTGTGTAGATCTTTTTACAGAAAAATTTAATTTACAAATTTTTAAAATTTATTGTCCATCTAGTCAGAAATGATGTTAAGTATTTTCTGTTATTTGAAGAGTTAACTTAATTAATAGTTTCGATTTCTAATTTCACGGATTGTGGAATGGCATCTACACTGACCGATGGTAACTACCTCTGACTATAATACAGATTTCTTAAAATCACAATAAAATAATTACATTTAAAAAAAAGTATTTCAAATTCTTAATCGATTACTTTTATTTGAATCATACAAAGATATATTTTCAATTAAATAATTAAATTTTAAAACAAAGAAAACTAAGCTAAAACCTCAACCTGTTGAATTTCAACGAAATACTTAGATTTTTAAGATATAGGTAGAAGCTTTTAAAAAAAATTTCACTTTTTCAACCGGAAAAGATCAATTTTCAACAATTATATTAATCTCCAAAGAAGAATATCAAAGAATCAAAGAAGATCAAAGAAGATTATATTTCAACCAAAATTTAGCAATATGCATTTTTACCAACAAAAATTTCAACTAAAACTGATACAATCTTTAACCAAAAAAACATTTTAAAAAGAGATAGATGTTCAACAGCAAAATGTGAATTTTTTACCAATTTTTCAAAATTCTCTATCAAAGAATAACAGATAAATTTCTAAAAAAAAATGAATGAATTTTCAACATCAAACTATAATTTTTAAAGATAAAAAAAGCTTTCTTATTAAGTATCTAAATTTTTAACAATTAAATTTATAACTTTAAATAAAATCGTCAGGAAAATGAAACTGAAAAAATAAAGAAATATTTTCATTATCCAATCTTCTTTAATGGATTTTCAGTCTAAATAATTGATTCTTGATAACAAAAAAATAACAAATTTTCAACAAAACGCTCAAATTTCTGAACAGGGAAGAATTTTCAATTAAAATGTTGAATCATGAATAAAAAAATAAATTTTCCACAAAGAGATCTACCCAAACTTTAAAATCTACAACGCCAACAATTATTTTTAATAGCGTTGTTTAACTTTCAACGAAGCAGTTGAACTTTTAAATAAAAAAGATAAATTTGTAACCAAATATATAAATTTTAAAGCAATGACTTTAAATTTAACCAAACAAGACAGATTTTCTTAAAAATTACAGATGTTTTTATTTAATTTTTTAATCATATTTTTTTCATTGCTATGCCTATTTAGTTTATCTCATGCGAGTATTATTTTATTTGATAAAAATCAATTTTTTAATTTTCACTTTTGGTGCTTCAATTTTTAGTTCAAATTAGAGTTTGATATTTTTTATTTCAATGTCAGGCGCCCAGAATTTACAGAATTTAGAGAAGGTTTTGTTTTGTAGATGAAGAGTATTTAAACAGGCAGATAATAAGTCTTTACTAAAGACCCCAATAAACATTACGAGATTGTTAAGTAATCATAAAAAAATGTTTACTCATTTCATGAAAATTAGTGCGAAGCTAAAAACATGAGATCCGACGTAAGCATTAATTTGTTATTATCATTGTTTCAAAAAATATACATTTAATCTTTATATATGAAGGTCTTAATAAAATTTTATGAGATTCACTTCTAACAAAGGAGTTTAAATTTTAACGAAGTATTTTTATTTTCAAACAAAATGATAAATTTTGAACTAAAATTAGGATTACTTGACTGGAATACTTGCATTTTTAACAAAAGATAGAATAGTTCAATTTTTAATTTTAAAAAACAATATTTTTTAACCAAAAATCAAGCGAATGTTCAGCGAAAAAGTTTAATTTTCAACAAAAGAGATGAACTTTTACCAAAGTATTTTAACTTTCAACAAAACAGTTTTATTTTCAACCAAAAATATCAAGTTTTAATCAAGAATTTTTAAATTCCAAAAGAAAAGTTTTCTTTGAAACCAAAAAGATGAATCTTTAACAAAATTATAAATTTTTCCAAAAAAATACTTTAATTTCCAACCAAAAACTTGAATTTTTAACCAAAAAATGAACTTTTAAACAAGAAGTGACAATTCAAAAAAAAAAATTGTCAACCAAATTGCTGAATTATGATCTAAAAAAGATACATTTTTAAAAAAAATTGAGTAGTTATATGGTCAAATAACAAAATTGATTTTCGACCAAACTGATGAATTTCAACAAAAAAAAATTCCGAAAAATAATGAAGGTTCGAACTGGAATAGTAAAATTTTGTTATAAAGAAAATTCATTTGTAACGAAAGAAAAAACGAATTTTTAAATAAAACATTTAATTTTGCAACCAGGGTGATGTATTTTCAATTAAGATGATAAATCTTCTCCGAAAAAATTAATTTTTGAGAGAAGAGTTCAAATTTATAACAAGTAATTAAATTAGTATTCCAAGTAAATATTAGTTCTGAACGAAGAATTTAGTATTGTATATTTAAAAAAAGGGATTTTAATTTTTAATAAAAAACAGTCAAATTAAACAAACGTACTTAAAATATAAGTTGAATTTTTAACTAATACAGATTTTTCGTATAAGACAGAGCAAAAAATTACTACACAATTATTGAATTTTAAGGAAGAAAGATCAATTTTCCACAAATAAGATTAATTTTCTACCAAAAAGATCTAATTTTTAACAAAGTACATAAACTTTAAACTAAAACTGATCAATTCATAACCAAAAATATAATTGTCAGATTTTCAGCTATAGCAACTTATTTTTATCAAAAAATAAGTAATTACAGTAAAAGAAAACGACTTTTACAACTAGAGAATAATTGTTATAGAATTTTATATCTCAATTTTTAAAGAAACTGAGCACGCTCTGAAAAAAAGAATCTGAGTATCCCAATTTTTTCTAGCTATGTAAAAATTTCTTCGGGAAATTCAAACTGATTCTTAATTTAAAAAATTCAATTTTAAAAGAAAATTGATGAATATTTCAGAACTTTCTGAATTATTTCTTGAAATTTCGAAAAATCACATAGCCGATTTTAAAGCTAAATTTTTTAATTAGCAAGATTAAAAAGTTTTGTAAAAAATTTTATCAATTTGAAGAGAAATTCATAAGTATTAAAAAGATTCAAAATAAATAGAAAACTTGACAGAGTTTCTGAAATGTTGCAAATTCCCGGGAAAGTTTTAACTGATTCTTCATTTAAAAAAATTAATTTTAAAGGAAAATCAAGGAATATTTTTCAATATTTTAAATTATTAAATAATATTTTAATAACCAAATTTGTTGACTATTTTGACGCAAAATCTTTTTAATTAGCACGATTTAAAAGCTGTATAAAAAAGATATTAAAAAAAAGTTGAAAAAATATTCATATTTGAATATTTGTAAGTAAAGCTTATTTCAGACTTTGACAGATTTTATGATAATTAAGAAAATGGTTTTGAAATTCATGGAAAAATTGTTAATAACTTTTTTTGAAAAATTTTATAGAAGGAATAAAACAGTATTTCAGATAAAAATTTAAAATGTTAAATTGATTAATTTATTGTAAACCAAAAATATATTTTATGCTATAAAAGATGGCCTTTTAACACAATAATTAAATTTTCAACAAAATGAATACATTTTTATCACAATAGTTGACTTTTCAGCCTAAAAAGATAAATTTTCAAAACAAGGTGTCATTGTTTATGTTTCAATAAAAAAAAGGATTTGGAAAACAAAAAAGACGAATTTTCAACAAAAATACGAATTTTCTCTACAAATATTGAATTTTTAAGCCAAAAAATATATTTTTTAAATATATTATTTTTATAAAAAAATCAAATTTCAAAGCAAGAAAATTATTATTTTTTTGCCTAAAAAGGAGGAGTTTTAACTAAAAAAGATGAATCTTTAAAAAAGTGAAAACTTCGAGTTTTACTTAATAATTTAATTTTAAACCATAAAAGGCTTTTTCATTGAAGAGTTAAATTGTTAATCGAAGAGATAAATTTTCCATTCAAAATATAAATCTTCAACAAAAAAAATTATTTCTGGACAAAAAGATTCAATCAAATCTTTGAAAGAAAATAGTTGAATACACAAGCAAAGTAGAAGAATTTTCATCCAAAAAACTTCATTTTCATGAAAAAATGATATATAGATTAAGGCAGATGAAGTTTTAAATTGGAAAATGAATTTAAAAAAAAAATATTTAAATTTCCTGTTATAAAAGATTTCATTTGACTTTTCACAATTAAAATATGAATTTTTCAACGAGAAAAAAGTTTCTGCGAAAAAAATTAAATATTTAATCTATAAATAGAAATATTTTCAACCAACCAATTGCATTTTTATTTAAGAAAAATGAAATTTCTTCTAAAACTTGTGTATTTTTAAATCAAAAGGACTAATTTTCAAAGAGTAGAGTTGAATTTTCAAAAAAAAAAAAAAAATTGCAATGGACTTTTCAACACAAAAATACAAATTGTAAACTGATACATAATTTAAGTACAGTCCGTATGAGAAAATCAATGTTTCAAAATAAATTTTATAAACCCTGTGAATTATCTGAATTTTTATTGTCATTGCGAAAATTTTTAATATTGAAAATATAAAATGCATCTGCAAACAAATGTAAAAGAGCAAGACCCTGAATCTTTTATTTTTAAAAGTAAAAAAAATTGGTTTTACAAATTATTAATTTATTTTATTAATTGTTTTTCTTTAAAGAACAGGTACGTCAAGAAAATATCAAAAACATTGTTCTCGCTTTCTTCAATTCCAATTTCGAAATTTAAAAATCTCGGAGGAAAGAATGCTTTTGTCAAATTCAAACACACAGTTAAGAAGTAACGTTTGTGCACTCCTTGGAACCAAACAAAATTTAAGATCAATCAATGTAAAATTGTATTATGATATTTTTAATTAAAATAAGTACTTTTCAGCTAAGGATAAGGAAATGTTTCAACAAAATAGAAAACGAGAAAACATGGAATATTTTATAATATATAATTTGAAACACAATGTGTTAAATTTTCAAACAAAAATATAGACTTTCAACTGAAATAATGTATCTTCAAGCAAAAAATAAATAAATTTTTATAAAAGAAAAATGAATTTTCATCTAAACAAGATACATTTTCAACAGTGGCTCTTTTAGCAAAATAGATGAATTTTAAACAAAAAAAAAAAAGAATAAATTAAGTTGTCTATCGAAAAAAAAGAATTTTGGAACAAAAAATACAGTTCTGTATTTAGTTAAAAACTTAATTTTCAGCAAAAGTACTAACTTCTATCTCCCTCCAAAGAATTTTCAACCGCAAGATTAATATTTAACCAAAAACGAATAATTGTTAACTATTGTTAATTATTATTTATTATACCACAAATGACAGAGTTTTGACAAAATACAGAAATTTTCCGATTAAAAGAACTGTCGTCAAAAACAAAGAATTATTTGGTCGACAGATCCCCGGAAATTTTGCGGAAATTTTCATAAAGTTTCCAATTAAATGAACTGTCAATGAAGCAAAAACTAATGTTTACGTCCACAGATGTCCAAGTAATGTATTTGTTAACTAAATTGTTTTGAAAAATTATAAAGTTCATCAACTAATTTTGAATATTGCAGAAATTATCATGAAGTTCCGAGTGAACTGATATGGGGACTGATATCGGGAATAATTCGGGTTAATTAAATTTGTTTAAAATATTATCAAATTTATGAAGCTATTATGAAAGTTGCTGCAATTATCCTAAATTTAACAATTAAAAGGATCGTCATAAAACTAATTTTTCCGGCGGAAGATGGACGAATAATGCATTTGTTAATTAAATTTGTTTAAAATATTATCAAATTTATGAAGCTATCATGAAAGTAGCTGCAATTATCCTTAATTTAACAATTAAAAGAATCGTCATAAAAAACTAATTTTTCCTGGGACAGATGGACGAATAATGCATTTGTTAATTAAATTCGTTTAAAATATAATAAAATTTATTGAGCTATAATGAAAGTTGCTAATAGTATCCCCAATTTAACAACTAAAAGGACTGTCATTAAAAAAACTAATTTTTCCGTCGACAGATGGTCGAATAATGCATTTGTTAATTAAATGTTGTCGAAATCATAAAATTTATCATCTGATTATGAATTTTTGAGAAATGATCATAAAGTTCCTAATTAAAAGGACTGCTATGGAAAAAACATCGTTCTCTCTACAGATGCCCGAATATTGCAATTGTTAATTTAATTTTTTTTTAAATCATAAAATTAATGAACCAATTATTAATGTGGCGGAAATTATTTTTAACGTCCCAATTAAAATAACTGTATTAAAAAACGAATTTTTCCTTTGGCAGATGCCTGACTAATGCATTTGTTAATTAAATTTATTTAAAAAATTATAAAATTTAGCAATCCATAAGTAAAACTTCTAAAATTGTCATAAAATTCCTGATTAAAAGGACTAAAACCAAAAAAAATATTCCGTTGACAGATGCCCGAATAATATATTTGTTAATTAAATTTGTTTAAAAAATCATCAAATTTATCAGCTAAATATAAATGTTGAGCAGAACTTTTCATAAACTTTTCAATTAAAAGGTCTGCCATAAAAAAATTTGCTCTCGATAGATGTCCGAACCGAATAATGCATTTGTTAATTAAATTTGTTTTAAAAATCATAAAACTTATAAACTAATTATTAGTCTTGCGGTAATTGTCATAAAGTTCCCAATTGAGAGGAAATCTAAAAAAAAACACAACATTTGTCGATGATAAATGCCTAAATAATGTATTTGTTATTTAAATTTGCTAAAAAAATTATAAAATTCTTCAAGTTATTATAAATTTGCTGAATCTATCATAAAGTTTCCAGTTAAAACGATAGCTATGGAAAAAAATTGCCTTTGACAGATGGTAAAATAATGTGTCTTAATTAAATTTGTTTATAAAAATCATAAAATTTACTAGTGAATTATAAATGTTGCGCAAATCATCATAAAGTTCCCAATTAAAAGGAGTCCAGTAAAAAAAAACGATTTTTTCCGTCGACAAATTCCTGAATGATGCATTTGTTCATTTTTGTTTAGAATATCAACAATAATAATCCTTAAAAACTCAATAAATAATTTTTTTTAAAAATAAGTTTTTCTTCTGTTATCACGACAAAATATTTTTCTATAATGTACATCTTTGAAAGCCAAGTGATTAAAATAATTCTCCTATTATTGAACAGCGCTAGGAAAGTTATCTGAAAGTTTATCAGCTTTCTTTAAAAAAATTTTTGGTTCCAAAGGTCAATATCTGTGCACCAGCTATAAGGGCCCGTTTCACTTTTTTTAAAACTTAAAATACGTCCAATAAAGAGATAGTATCATCTTTTCGATAACGTGGCTTAGAATTTTTTTTTTCAAATTAGTACATTTTTTTAATAAATGAAATATTTTTCTTAAGAAAGCAGTATTACATTGTCCGTATTGGTACGATCTTTTGTTTAATTATTGATAGTTGCCTAATTGCGAGCGTACACGACTTAAAGAGTTTATTTTTCTCGTCAACAAAGTTAGGGCAAATAGATGAATTATGAAACACATTCACTCTTTTCAGGTCGATTGTGTCCTAAATAAATGAAATTTCTTCATCGAGTCTTTTCAATCTAGACCATGTGAATGATAATTTACAGGGAAAATGTAGATAGCGATTAGTATATAAACCTAAACATTTTCAATATTCATTAGTTACCAAAATTCTCATTAAGTGGATTTCCTTTAATCAACGAAAATGAGAGTTCTAATTATTGTTCTATGTTTGATCGTGCCGATTTTTTGCCAACCTGGCTTTCAAAAAGGTCAACCTACTTATGGTAAGTTTAATAATATATTAATTTCGTATTCTAAACCATTTAGGTTTAGATAATACTGCATCTGCTAATGCACTGTGCTCTCTGAATCAAGATCCAGGAAAAATTAATTTAGAAATTAAAGTACCTCTTTCTAGAAAAAGGCTATAGTTATCGTACCTACATAAAACAAATGTGTGAATTTTAAACTTTCTGATAAATACTTTAATAATTATTAATATTCGATGAATTTTCGAAGATTCTTAAGTAAAAATGTTTTTATTTTAAAGGAAGAATGAAACTGGTAGTTCAATTTTTAAAGCTTTAGGGTTGAAACCATGGATTTTAAAAATTTCCAAATAGACATCAAATAATTATTGAGGTGTTTAGAATAATTTAGCTTGATATTTCTTATTATAATAGATGCCTGATAATAGTTAGTATTATTTAAAAAAATGTTATGATTCCATTAAAAATGATAGTTTTCGATTTAATGTTCTAAAATGGTTTAATTTTTGAGGCCTTCTTATTAACGGACTCCTAATTCAGGTCCGTCTAGCACCAAAAAACTCTTGAACGACTTCTGCATACCAAAAAACATCACTAGTAAAAATTAAAACCTGGAGACACAAAATGGAAATTAATCAGCTAACAATTAAATCGAATATGGATTTTCGAGGGGCCTAAAAATTAGGTAAATTATTCACCCTATAAAATTCGGAGAAAAAATATTTTTTCAGCAAAGTTGTTCTGAGGGTGTACAGAGCGGTTGGTTTATGGTATTTAGGGTTAGAACTCAAAAATCATTTCAATCATTTCTGTACTTCTTTAGGATCTCTAAAATCAGAGACTCTGTTGATATTGTACAATTCTCAAAAAGATTATTTTTTGGCAAAGTTTTATCTGCTTGGAATCACTGTAAAGTTCTCTAAATCATTATTTTTTGACAAAGTCCATTCTACTTGGTATCAATGATTTTTTTAACCTTAAGGGTTAGAAGCCACAGATCAGTGTTGGACATCTTCAGAATTTAAAAAATCAGAGACTCTGTTAATACTGTTAAATTCTGAAAAAGATTATTTAATGACAAAGTTTCATCTGCTTGGTATTAAGGGGTTGTTTTTAACGTTAAGGGATGGAACAGGTAAGAAAGTGGTGAAATTTTCTAGGAGCTCAAAATTCAGAGACTCTGTCGATACTAAAAAGTTCTCTAAAAGATTATTTTTTGACAAAGTCTTATCTGTTTGTGATTAAGGGGTTGTTTTTTTAACGTTGAGGGTTAAAGCCCAAAGATCAGTGGCAGAATTCTTTAGGATTTGGAAATCAGACTCTGCTGATGTTGTAAAATTCTAAACATGATTGTTTTGTTGTCAAAGTCTTATCAGGTTGTTATTAAGGGGTTATTTCTTAACGTTGAAGGTTAGAGCTCAAAAATTAGTTTCGGAATTCCTTAGGATCTCAAAAATTAGAGACTTTCTTGATACTGCAAATTTTTCTAAAAGACTGTTTTTTGACAGTCTTATCGGCTTGGTAGCATGGGGTTATTTTTTAACGTTGAGGGTTAGAGCCTAAAAATCAGTTTTGGAATTATTTAGCATCTCACAAATCAGAGACTCTGTCGATACTAAAACGTTCTCTAATAGATTATTTTTTGACAAAGTCTTATCTGTTTTTGTATCAAGGGGTTGGTTGTGTAACCCTGAGGGTTAAAGCCTTTAGGATCTCAAAAATGAGAGACTTTGTCAAAAAATAATCTTTTAAAGAACTTTAGTGTATCAAGAAAGTCTCTAATTTTTGAGATCCTAAAGAATTCTAAAACTGATTTTGTCATGAAAAAATATTTTTTAGAATTTCACAAAGAAAATAGAGTCTCTGATTTTTTGGCTCCTCAGAAATTCCAATTATTTGTCTTTAACCCTTATTTTGTTTTTTTTTTACGTTTGAGTTTTTGCTAATGGGCTGGTTTTTGAAAACTTTTCTGTGCATTCCGGAGCCCCAAATAATCCCAGAAATCGGGTTTCCTTCTTTTTTTGGAGTGTGCGTTTTCACATAGGGGTAGTTTTATTGTTAGTAGTAGTGGTTTTAGAAAAATGGTTGTTTGTGCGTTTGTGCTGGCCTGTGTCGAGTCAGCCCCTCCACTCAAAATTTAAACTGGCAAATAAAGGATATTTACAGAAAAAATCTTTTGTTCTCAGTTACGAACAATCAGTCAGTCAGTCAGTCAGTCAGTCAGTCAGTCAGTCAGTCAGTCAGTCAGTCAGTCAGTCAGTCAGTCAGTCAGTCAGTCAGTCAGTCAGTCAGTCA
>NC_046663.1:20591081-20642658 GCF_010883055.1 Belonocnema kinseyi
AGTCAGTCAGTCAGTCAGTCAGTCAGTCAGTCAGTCAGTCAGTCAGTCAGTCAGTCAGTCAGTCAGTCAGTCAGTCAGTCAGTCAGTCAGTCTGATCAATTTTAATCCTCTTCAATTCACTCTAGTTAACTCCAATCGATTACAATTCAATCGAATCCACTCTACCAAATTCAATCCAATCCGACCAAATTATTTTAATCAATTTATTCTCATTTAATGCACTCCAGTCCAATCCACTATCATCATTTTTGATTCCCTCAAATCCATTCTAAACAAATTTACTCAAATTCAATCCCTTTGACTCCATTCAACCCCAATTCACCCCAATCCATTTCAATACACACCAGTACAATCCACTACAACTCATTTCAATTCAATCCAATAAAATGCTTTCCAATCCACTCCAGTTAACTTCAATCCACTACAAGTCAATCGAATCCACTCCACCAAATTCAATCCTATACGACCAAATTATTCTAATCAATCTATTCTAATTTAATTCACTCCAATCCACTCTTATCAATTTTAATTCCCTCCGCTCCATTCTAAACAAATTTACTCATATTCAATCCCCTCCACTCCATTCCACCATAATTAAACCCAATCCATTCCAATCCACATCAGTCCAATCAACTACAATTCATTTCAATTCAATCCAATAAAATGCTTTCCAATCCACCCTAATGCATTTCCATGCATTCCATTCGAATTCATTCAAATCTAATTCATTCCCATTCACTCTAATCAAATCCACTTTAATCGATTACAATGCACTTTAGTCCTATCAAATCAACTTCAATCCAACCCACTATAATCCATTCCAATCAATCCTCAAATCCAATGCATTCCAATCCAATTTAATCCTATGCAATCTAATCCAATACAATCCAAACCAGTCCAATCCATTTCAATGAAATTCATACAAGTCCAATTCATTCCAATTAAATTCATTCCAAATAAATTCTAAATAATTAAAATTGATTCGAATCCACTCCATCGAATACATTCTAATCCGAATTAATTCATTCTAATCAAATCCAAATAAATTCATTCCAATCCAATTGAATCCACTTCAATTCAACTCAATATACTCTAAATCATTCTTATCCAATACAATCTAATCCATTCTAATTTAATATAGCCCAGTCCATTTTTCTTTAATCCATTCTTATCTACTTCAATCGAATCCACTTAAATCCATTTCAATCAGCTCCAATTCCATTGCATATTTTAAGTCTCAACTAGCACTAACCGAATCCCTATTATAGGAAAAATAAAAAATAAAAAAAAATTAAAAAAAAGGATTTGAAAATCAGATTCTTCTGAGCATGCTGTCGAAACTGTTAACATACTTACTTGTGTTTGTAGTGCACTGTTGCGCAATTAAAAAAAATTATACCTAAAATCAATTACTTTTCATGGCCGTTATGTGCTAAAATGTACTTTTGCACTGACCATTATCAAGTTTTAGAACTGACCTTTTGGTCAGAACTGACCGTTAGAATATGCCCTGTCCAATCTAAGTGAATCCAATCTGATAAATTATAATTCATTCTAATCCAATTAATACTAACCCACCCTAATCCATGCATTCAATTCTCGAGAGGAAGGACGAGTTACACATTATTTGTTATCACACCAGTTAGCGTAAGTGTATGTCTACATGCCAAAGTTCGGGTCACTGCACTCTTCGTATCATAAAGTAAAAACATTAGCCAATCAGATCACAGTCTTAATTACTTTATAGTACAATATAGCCTGAGTGAAAATCTAATGGTTCGTCCTAAAAAGTGCTATTTTGGTTATCGTTTGCAGTACCTAAAATTGCACTCATGATGGCGGTGTGATAAAAAAGATTTAAATTTAAAATAAAAAATAATGATTTTACTAAAAAAACTAAGAAAACTAAACACGAATTTAACACTTGAAAAATTATATTTGCAGAAGAGAAATTAGAAAAACTCAAAAAAGATCATACTTTTTGGTACCATTCGTCGAATATGCGTCATATGCAACCAACGGTATAGACAGACTTAAAATGGAAATTCAAGTGGTAAGAGGCATCAAGAGCGGAAAAGCGTATGAGGTACTGGATCAAACAAGTGAGGTGCAGCCACTGTTCTTCGAACCCATTGAAAAGAAATACCATTTTGAAGCCATCGTTGTGCAGTATAAGGGCTTTAACCCTAGAATGACTAAAGAGAACTATGAAAAAACTTTCCCATTAAAGGTTGGTACACTTCCTCCAGCGGAGGAAGCTGAACTTCGCAGGATATACCTAGCACGCTACCCTGATAAAAATCCAAGAAGGACTACCAAGTGATTTGTTCTTAAGGGCATGTGACACAGCTAAATACCTGTATTACCGACCACAGTTTTTCAGTTCACTGAATGTTTTTTTGAACCTGAGCACTTTTTTTGTAAATAAAATATCGAGCTGAATCTTTGGGAAATGTATTAAAGTGCAATAAAGTACGTTTAGGTACTGCATTTTGGTAGAAACTTCACTGAAAATTATTTCATCTTTGTTCTGAACCTCAACATTTTTTGAACGTTCGAACTTTTTTTATACATAAAATATCGGTCTCAAACTTTGAGACATGCAAGAGCCGAAAGAAAACTACGTTTAAGTACAAAGCTTAATAATAAAAGATGTAAAAAAAATATTTGAACAATCAATTCCAACGGCATCAGCCGGAAACGTTGTACACGAAAATACGAACCCTCTAGAGCCTCGCCTAGTGGCCGCCAGGTTTCGTATTTTCGTGTACAACGTTACCGGCTGATGCCGTTGGAATTGATTGTTAAAATATATTTTTTTACATCTTTTATTATTAAGCTTTGTATTTAAACGTAGTTTTCTTTCGGTTCTTGTATGTCTCAAAGTTTGAGACCGCTACTTTATGTATAAAAAAAGTTCGAACGTTAAAAAAATGTTGAGGTTCAGAAAAAAGATGAAATAATTTTCAGTGAAGTTTCTACCAAAATGCAGTATCTAAACGTACTTTATTGCACTCTAATACATTTCTCAAAGTTTCAGCTCGATATTTTATTTACAAAAAAAGTTCTCAGGTTCAAAAAAACATTCAGTGAACTAAAAAACTGTGGTCGGTAATATAGGTATTTAGCTGTGTCACATGCCCTTAATTGTAAATTTAATCCTATTCTGTTAAATCATAAACTCTGATATCGTACCTTAGCAACTTGCTGGACTTGGAAAAAGTTTTCTGCAGTTTTTCTCTTCCTTGGTAAGAAGTCCAAGCAAGTGCAAGGGCATTAAATATAAATTCGGCTGCAGGCGATAAAGATAAGGTTTTCTAATTTAAATGTTAAAAAAATGTAGAAACATGTGATTTATAAGATAAAATAAAGCATGTTTAATTTATATTTTGCCATTATTTATTGGTTTGAAATTCACCCATTCCACCTGATAGTAAATTATATGCTAAATTGATCTGCAAAATTATTTTGAAGGATCAATGCGATAGCGTCACGGTAATATCGTAATCCGAAAAATGTTCAACAATATTTTATTTATCGTTGAGTTTTGAGTCACATGGTGGATTTTTAAACTAAAAATGTTGAACTTCAAATTAAGAAAGTTGTATTTTTAACCCAATAAATTAATTTTCTAGAAAATAGATGTAGGTTTATCAAAAGATATAAATTTTTGATCTCAGAAGAAGAACTTTCTGTCCATGTTGTTGATTTTCTAACATCATACATTTTTCAAATAAAACTTTAACTAAAGAAAATATCTTTCTCAACCAAATTAATTGATTTTCTAGATCGCAGTTTCAGGTTTATCAACAGATTTTATTTATTTCATTTATTTTATTTAGTTAATTTGTTTTATTTATCTGATTTGTTTTAGTTAAAATAACTATCATAAAAAAAAAGAATTTTTCCGCCGACAGATGGCCGAATAATGCATTTTTAAACTAATTTGTTCAAAAAATCATAAAATTGATCAAAGGCTTCTGTTTCAAGTACCCATAAGAGAGTGGCGTTGTTTTTGTGGTGCTGTTGTTGTTTGGCTATTGAGAAAGGGGAAGTGAAGTGAGAGTGGTGAATTTTTGGTGAGTGAGGAAGGTAGGTGGTTTAGCTTGAGTGAGAGTGAAGGGTTTGGTTGACAGGGCGAATTGAGTGAAAAATCAAAGTTTAAAGTTAGTTTTTGAGGTTAGGTTAAACATTGCGTGGTGAAAATTTAGGCGTAGAGGAATTGAAGTGTTGCGAGTCTTGCTTGGTGGGTGAGCAGGGTAGAGTAGCATGCCAGTAAAACGGAACCTTGACAGAGGGCGACAGGTGAACGAAGAAAATGAGAATATCGGGTCGATTGGGTGTTACGGGATGTGGGAAGGAGTGGGGATAAGGCAGGTATCGAGGCAAGCTGCGAAATCAGTGACGACGAGCGGTACAAGACGCCGGTTAGGAGTGAGGGAACCGCGACAACAGCAGGAGGCCTAGGGAGGGGTAACAGGAGATATCTAACTTCAGAAACTTGCTGGACTTAAAAAAAGGTTTTCTGCAGTTTTCCTCTCCCTTGGTAAAAAGACAAAGCAAGTGAAAGCGCATTAAATCTGCAGTCGGCTGCAGGCGATAAAGATACGTTTTTCTAGTTTGAATGTTTAAAAAATGTAAAAACATGTGATTGATAAGTTAAAATAAAGCATGTTTAATTTATATTTTTTTATTATTTATTTCTTTGAAATTCACCAATTCCACCTGATAGTAAATTATATACTAAATTGATATGCCAAATCATTTTGAAGAATCAATGCGATAGCTTCACAGTAATATCGTAATCCGAAAAACTTTCAAGAATATTTTATTTATTTATTGTTGAATTTTGACTCATATGGTGGATTTTTTAAACTGAAAATGTTGAACTTCATATGAAGAAAGTTCGCTTTCCAACCCAATAAATTAATTTTTTAGAAAACAGTTGTAGGTGTAACAAAAAATATAAATTTTTAATCTCAAAAAACGAATTTTCTGTCCATGTTAAATTTGTAACTACATCATAAATTATTCAAATAAAAAATATTGAACTTGAACTAAAGAAAATAGCATTCTCAACCAAATTAATTCATTTCCTAAATCGTAGTTGCAGTCTTAACAAAAGAATACGACTTTTCAATTATTTTATTAATTATTTATTTAATTATTTATTTATTATTTAATTATAATGAAAACGTCCAATAGGAATTTTATGAATTGTTTCAAAATGTTAAATCTGTTTTTAAATATGTGCACCATTGTTTATCGCGAAAAAATCTCAGACGAGTCACCCCAATCAAATTCTGTGCAAGATTCTTTACAAATATGTAAAAACCAAATTTTAGATTATTTGAAATTTTTTAAAGTTTTTTTTTTGACAAATAATAACTAACTGTAGTTAAAGACATGATTGGATTTTGTATTTGTAGGACTTAAAATTGCTAATTTATTACGTTTAAAATTTAAAATGTAATCCGCTGATAACTTTCAATTAGTTTTGAACTTTTTATTTAATTTTTAATCAGTATAGTGACAAAATATTTTATTGTTTTTGCAAATACTGAGCCTACGGTGTACGATGTATTTTACTGTTAAGTCAATGAAATTTAAAAACCACTGATTTATTAGTCGAAATTTTAAGTGGTGGTTCAATTAGATGACTTTTAAATAATTCAAATTTACAAGTAACTTTTACAAAAATCTTATTATATTATTTGAGAATGTTATTATAGGGAGTGTGCGGTGGTCACACAGACGTGAAATAAAGCGTTTTCAACCGAAGCTGCAGTATTTCGGGATATTTTCCCGACGACCGCCAGCCCTTAACCCATTGAAAAAATTACTATTCAAACAGCAAATAAATAATTAACGAAATGGTTTAATTTCTCATAAGAGATGAATTTTAAACCACAATTATGAATCTTTGACCATAACAATTTAGTTTTTATAAAATAATTAACATTTAACCACAAAACATGCCGTTTTTACGAACAATGTAATAGTTTGTAATTCACCCAAAAGATAATCTTATCTGTACCTAATTCTAGTAAGAAAATTTTAATTTATCCTAATTTATTTACTTATGAAATAGATGATAGTGGAATTGCTCGACAGACTTTCGCGTAATGGTTCGTCTGGCCAAAGCCGGCCACCACCACTAGCTAACGGTGAAGCGAGCGGTCGGCCGTCTACTGCCTTTGAAAGACAGTAGCTCAGCAGCAAAAATCTTAGAAGATGTTAGTGAAAATTAAACGAATTTGCTTAGATTTTCTAATAAAATAGTGCTCTTTCCTTTCCTAGGAGTCAAACCCCTTGTAATTTGTAGACAGGCTTACGCGTTTGGGGCATGGGGGTTAAACGGAGCTCATCCTGCATGTGTGTGCATATAAGTGAAAGGATCCCTATTAAAGGAGTCTACCGGTATGCATGATTTTAGTATAGTAAAAGGGTGAAAGAGCCTAGTTAAGACATGCCTTCTCAATCCATGGGTCAAGGTCCCTCCTGGACCGATTTCCAGTTTTTGGAATCGAGGCAGGAATGACCAACGGCCCGCGCATAGGCCAAGAAATAGCCCTCCGTTTATTGGGTGGCCTAAGAACGGATATTAATTAAGCTTCTCACTCAATGTGACACGTTATGGAAGAAGGAAGGAAGGTGGCGGAGGCGGAAGAGAGGTTGAGCTCCAACTTGTGTAACGTAACACTTGGCTCCCAATCTGTTTCTCCAGCAAGCCAAACTCAGGTGGTGGCTGTGTCCCCAAGTCGCCCGTGAGCAGAAGTATTGACAGTCCCTCTAAAGAAGGCCATACAAAGAGCAGCGTCCAATGAGTCCCTCAAAAATAAGAAACGTAGCATCGGTTCCCAGAAAAGGAGACTGATGAAGCAAGAGCAGCAGGCTGGTAGATCAGCAGTGGGGGCTGGGACGTCTGCCACTACAATACGCATAATCAGTACTCACATTCAAAAAAGAGGACGGGGCTTATAGGAAATAGGGTTGGGGGGGGGGGGATCCTATGAAAAGGCAGAACTGGCAGTCGCTCAAAGAAAGTCGCTCATTCTGACGATGGTGATGACGGACGCGAGCTATCTGGAGTCGCTGTTCACTATAGAGCAGTTTGAGCTCTTCTGGAAAACCACCTGGAGTGTGCTCGAAATATACAAGGCATTAGGAAGGAGCAGCTCTTGAGGTGGATGTGGTTAAGTTGCTCCACAATATGGTGAATGCTACGGCCCAGGCAAGCTGGAAGACTTGTCTGTGTTCCTCAGGCAGTAAGAGAGATTCAACTCTTCACTAAAGACATTATCCTTGCACACCGACAGATACAATAGGCCTAAGGAAGAGGACACAGCACAATGTACCAAGCACCTCCTAATTGTAAAAATTTCTGAATCTCAGGCGGGTGCTTTTGTGGGCTACAAGAAAAGTTCTTTCTACCACTTTGGACAGGTTAACTTTAAGGTTATCGGTCATGGACTGGACGAGCCTATCGGGACATAGCATGAGCGGGGCAGACTGATGGTGATAATCGAAAATTTTAAAGAAATAGGAAGGCTAGCCATGGGAACGGCCTACTTTCCATATAACAGCGATACCAAACCACCAGTGGTGGTACGTACACAGTTGGAATATTTGAACGTATGGGGTTGTTCTCTTCTGCTAGTGACCGTTGCTAACTCCCTCCATACTTTGTGGGGCAGTACATACATCAACACCGGAATCACCCCGACGTTTCGTAACTCGGTCAGGGAGAAAGTTATTAACTTTATTTTCTGTACTGATAGTTTTTTAGATAATATCATTAAGTGGAGCTTCAGATGAACCTACTTTCTCTGATTACTCACAGATATAGTTTGATTTGGATTCCATTGCACCCGCGGAACATAGATGGGCCATAAATCCAATAAGATCGGACTTGGATCAGTTATTCACGGAACTAAGGAGTGCACTGTCAGAGGTGCCTAGGCTTATCAGAGACGTGGGCAAGTTGGAGATGACAGCCAAGATTTCCACGATAGCTATAAAATCTACTTATTAAGGTAATTGTTAGCCTATAAGATTTCGAAATGCTGGGTAGACACAATGGTGAAATGCAAAACTTAAAGAGCCTTGCAGGAAAACAAGAGTGAGGTTCAAATATGTCATTATTATCAAAATAGAGGAACTATTCACCTCATTTACGACGATGAGTGATGAATACAGGGGTGCAGTACGTAAAGCAAAGTAAGAAAGTTGGACCAACGTTTGCACAGACGTTTGATTTACAAAGTCTGGAGAAAAAAGGAAGACAGATCTGAGAAAAACAAAGCCGCCTGTTGCGGGGCTCTTCGAGCAATGGAGATTGCAATAGTAGGCTACAGGTAAATGCATTATCGCCCGTATTAGTGGGCGGGAATAATACATTCCCGCCAGCTGACAAGGGCTTATATGGATACATTCGAAGTGCACGCAAGACAAAAATTAAATTTATCATTATCATTAGATATCCACCTTCCAATCTTAATATTGTTCACATACAAATTCACCATGATGAAGGAGCGTCTTATATTTTAAGCAGGCGTCTGACAGTGGAAGAAACGGCTTTTACCTTAGTACGAGAAACTTGGCGAAAATAAAAAAAATTTAATTGCAAGGCGATATTTAAAGGCTTCAGTTACAAAAGCAGGTCATCCATTTGACTCGCAGGACCCACCACCATCTAAAGGATGGAGAAATTGGTAAAACAATGCTTCGTTAAAGGATGGTGATTGCCTTAAAAAATTAGAAATAAAAGAATTTTTAATGTTTGATAAGATTATGTTTTTGGTTGAATTAAATTCTTCTTGATTTAAATTAAAAACTTTTGACTATGATTGAAATATTAACTAGTACATATTTGTCGTTGAGAACTCATGTTTTTGACTTGAAAATAAAGAATTTTTCCTTACTGTCTCAAAAATGGCTGAGATACCCTAATTTCTATAATTTTAGCATGCACTTTTTACATAGTAGCAAATTAAAGGTAGAATGTCAATTTTGTAAAACGATATGAAAAAAGCTCAAATTTTGAAGTTTTTGAAAAATCACCGCAATTTCAGTAATAACTATAATTTTATCAAGTTCCCAGGCGACTTGCATGTTTGAGGCCCTTGTGAGAAAGTGTACAGTGACATGTGGTGAGAAGATTTTATGGAGTTTGTGTAAAAGATTTGAGTGGAGTGTCAGGGTGGAAGCCCAGGATGTGTGTAGGGTTGTGAGGTGTGAATTGAGGGGTTAAAATTAATTTTCATTGTAGTTGTGGGTTTATATTTGGCTGAATATGGATAGTGAGATTGGGGAGCGTTAGGGGAAAGGAAAAAAAAGGGCTTAAGAAGGTGAAGTGTAGGTAGGAAACGGAAGTATTTAACAGAGGGAGGACGAGAAGAAAGGTATTTGGAAGAGTGTGGAAAATATAATAGAAGAGAAATTGGGAAAGTGCTGGAATGAAAAAGAGGAGAGAGCGGTTAGAGAAAGGATAAGGATAATGGAGTTGAGGTTGGAGAGGAAAAAGAAGACAGATAGGAGAAATAATATGGTAATAGAATTATTGAGCTGAAAAGAAAATTCGGGGGTAACGAAAAACAAAAATAGTATAAAGGATCAGCAGGTTTTCGTCGATCGAGATTTGACGAGGAAGGAGAAGGATGTGCAGAGAATGTTAAACGACAAGGCTAGGAGGGAGAAGAGTGAAGGAAGAGTTGCACAGGTAGCGTATCGGAAAATTAAAGTACATGAGAAAATGTGGGTAAGGGACAAGGAGAACGAGGTGTTTAAGGTACTGCAGGGGAATATGTTTTGTGGGAAGTAGGGGATTGGGAATGAAACAGGGTGGATGAGCGTTAAAGGTACTGTACTGGAATGTAGCAGGGGAAATAAGGGGGAAATAAGGGGCGTGCAAATAAGAGCAGTGAATATAGGAGGGCTAACGTATAAGCTTGTGACTGTGTACAATACAGATGGGATAGCAAGGATTAAAGAAAGGGTGAAAGACTTAACAGGGGGGAGAGAGGAGAGTATGGTGATACTAAGTGGGGACTCTAATGTGGGTATATATACGTATTTAAGTAAGATGGGGGTACCGATGATAGGTTATGTGATCAGACATATGTACGGGAGGGAGGAGGCAGAGGCATTTGCAGTGGAAGGGAGAGTGGAATCAGACTATCAACTATTAAGTTTTTGGATAAAAGAGGAGGATCGCAGAAAGGCAGGGTGGAGAAGAAACATAGTTAGGGGAGAGATTGCCATGGACGAGGGAGGTAGTAGAGAAGTATATGGAGCAGTTGGTAAAGGTAAGCTTTGAGAGGGAATCGGTGAAAGAGATATTGGAGGATCTGAAAGAGAAAGTGAAATTTGTTGTGCATAATAAGGTATTTAGAAAGAATAAGAAAGGAATGGTGGAACCGTGGTGGGATCGTCAATGTAAAATGATGAAAATAGAGGTGAAAAGAAAGTACAGGAAGTGGAAACAATGAACTGCGAAAAGAGTGGAGTACATAGAGATGAGGAAGGAGTTTAGGGTGATGTGTGAGAAGAAAGAGCAGGAAAAGGAAAAAGATCTGAAAGAAGAGTTGAGAATTGTTAAGACAAAAGGAGACGTGTGAAAGGTAATTAATAGGTTAAGGAAACGCAGGGTGGAGATCAGTGAGAAAATAGAGAATTTGGAATAGGGGGAATTTTTTCAAGATACATTTCAGGCCTCAGATACACGGGAGGCAGATAAGGGGATTAGAAGAAAGATGATGGATGGGCAGGAGCTAAATGACAAGGAGACAGAGAAGCAGATACGAAAGTTGAAAAGGTCTAAGGCAGCAGGGCTGGACGGATAGCGAACAAAGCGTTGCTATTTGACACATTAGAGGTAAGGTAGAGGCTCAATATGGATGTGAAAAGAGTATGGCGGTGGGAAAGATTTCCAAGAGGCTGGAGGGAGGGGTTGATCGTACCACTGTATTAAAAATGTAATGGGGAGAGGCAAAACAATTATAGCGGAATTACGCTAAGAAATACGGCGTACAAAATAAATGCGACAGTCTTGGCAGATAGGTTGCGGAAGGATGTTGAGGGAAAAGGAATACTGCTGTTTTTTGTAGATTTAAATGGCGCGTTCACGTCGGTGGTGTAATCGTAATATTTTTTTTTGAAATTGATAAAAAAATATTTGGCCACCTTCGGCGTTGTTGAATGAAATTTTAAATAAATAATTAGTTGAAAGCCAGAACTAATGAGATCAAATCAACACGAGAAATCCAAATAAAATAGTAATAGTTTACAATGGCAGAATGACCAGCTAAACTCAGTCTAAAAATAATTGCAGAGTGGGAGGTTAGTAGTTCAAAGCTATTTTAAATGCAAAAGAAATACGATCCTGAAATGAATAGTCATTAACATGAAGTTATGACAAGATTAACAAATTTATTAAATTTAAAGGCTAACCTAGAGCTATGCTCTTTTGTCCGGTAATCAACGCTATGTTTACAATAAAACTAGAAGATTCTTCCTCGAAGACTGCTGACAAAAGGGAGACAGCATCTCCACATTTTCTGACTTTATAGGTTCTTCCTAGAAACAAGTTTGTTTGACTTTTGTTTAAATTTCTTCTGTTTTAACCAGTTACAGCAGGGCTGTAACTGGAAATTGTTCCAATGCTACCAAACGGAAATAAACTTTGGAACTGGCAACTAGCAGTTAATCCAGTTCGATCTAAAATATGGTAAATTATTAAGATTCTCCTCCAAATGTTATTACGACAAATTATTTTGACACACAGAGATGTATAGATGACTCTTCGGAAACCAGCTAAGGAGTTTCTTCTAGCTTGCCAAAAGTACAAAATAAAGCCTTCCAAAGAGAATGAAAAGGATGGCATTAATGTATAAATCGATCTGAAATATCTTAATTTTTGAAACGTTATGTAAATAAAAGAACACAATTCAGGAAAACCGTGCAATCTTCGAGATTATAGAGTAGTTAATACATTAAATTTAATAAACTAACGTGAATTTTAGTGAGTTGTAAAATTATTTATATATTACAACGTCACAGTGGATAGAAGGAGGTTATGGGAGGCGATGGAAGAGATAGAGGTAGAGAAAGACCTGATCGAGAAGGTAAGGGAGATGTATGACGAGACGAAAGTTAGGGTCAAAGGTGTTAAAGGAAGGTTGTAGGAAAGGCGTTAAAGGATGTGGAAGATTTAAGTACCTAGTCTTCCTGTTTCGGAGAAATGCGGGAGTAGATAGGCATATAAAAGAGAGAGTGAGAAGGGCAAATGTGGTGCTGAAGCAGGTGCGGTGCGTGGTGAGGAATACGCCGAACTATATTTTCAAGAGGGAGACAGGAAGAAAAAGAGTTTAGACATTATAACGGGAAGCTGGTGAGGAAGTGTTGTTGACAGAAGGAGAATGGACGTTGGGATGGAAAGATAGAGGTGTAAAGGGAAAGGTATTGTAAAACGAATGGATTGCAGATGGATGAAGTTAGAAGGGTGCACGAGGAGGGAAGGTATATGAGATGGTTAAAAGAATGGCGTGGAAGAGAGAATAAGAGATTAAAGGTTTAACTGGAGTTATGGGTGTATTACGCTAAGGGAGAGAGTGCAATATTTGTGTGAGAGAGGAGAGCAGGGAAGTCAGGGAATTGTAACGAGGATGAGTTGCGGAAACATGGAGAATTATGATACGTTCTGTCTTTCTAGAGAGAAGAGGTTGTATAAATTGTGCGGGAAGGGAAATGCCAAATTGAAGCACTGGTTGGAGGATTCTTAAAAGGTGAAAAGAAGTGGGATAATCATGGAGGTATTTTTACATGAAAGAGGGGACAAAAGAGCAGTAGCATGAACCTAGGGGGTGTTACGTAAGATGGTGAAAAAGAGAAGGAAGGAGGAAAGGTTTGGAGAACGAAAGATTTTAAGTGTGAGCAAGTCAATTTTTTACGGCCAGTAGGACGAAAAATAAACTTTCACATATCAATTTTAAACAAAATGTAAATTTTTCACGAAATATTTAGATGAATGAATAATAGATAATATTTTAAGGCCATTAGGCCGAAAAATAAACGTTTATTTATCAATTTTAAACTAAATGTAAATTTTCCACGAAATAGTAAAATTTTTAACAAAACAGCCGAATTTTTAACCAAAAAGTAGGACGTTTTAATAAAAGTGTTGAATTTTCAAACAAACAGATGCACTTTTATACCACAAAGAAACAATATTTTTACTGAAAAAGATAAACTTTTGAATTGATCAGCAACAAAATATAAATTAGAAAAAAGTGTAATGTTCTACAAAAAGAGTTTAGTCTATTTACCCAAAAGGCGATGTTTTAACAAAATAGTTGAATTTGCAACCAGAAAGATGTTCTTAAAGAAAATTGTTAAATTTTTAAACAAGTGATAATATTTATAACAAATACGTAACAAATCGTAACAAAAAGTTCTCGCTCCTCTGGAGTTTTCAAAACGTTACAATGTTTAAAATATAAAATGCATCCGAAAAAAAATTAAAAGTGTAACACCTTGAATCTTTTAGTTGATGAAGTGTTTTTTTGTTTGAATTTTCGTTTCATAATGAACGTAAATTTTTTTAAATTTCTAAATTTATTTTCAATTTATGAGATATGTAAAAATAAGTTATTTTCCTGCCAAAAGTACATAATGGTTTCATTCCAAATTTTATGAGGGGAAAACAATTATTAGTATAAAGACGTTCTTTATTCCTGGAAATTCTTATTGCTAAATAATTAATCATCTTTTTCGAAATAATTAAAAACACGCTTGCGCGATCTTTTATTATTTGTTTTTCTCGAACAAACAGGTGTCACAAAAACCTTAAAAGCCTTGTTCTTATTTTTTCTCAATGCCAATTTCAGTATTTGAAAATGTCGAAAGAAGGAATGTTTTTGTGAAATTTACAAACATAGTTTAGAATTTAGTTTTAGTTTAAGGGCGATGACAAATAATGCGACGTATATGTGCAAAGTGGAACTAACAAAAATTGAAAAATTACTAATAACAAATTTTTCCATGCGATTTCTCGTTGAAATAATTAATTTTCAGCCAAAGAAAAGAAAATTTTGCAAGAAAATAGATAAATCATTAACCAAAATTATGAATTTTTTAATAATAAAAAACGAATTCTGATCAAAATGTAATAGTTGATACATTAATTAAAAAAGACGAGTTTTTGAAAAAGAAACTGGAATTTACAAACCAAAAATATGCTATATCTACAAAAAATTGATTTTTTGTAGAAAAAATGTAATAGCTACATTTTTTGTAAAAAAAAATGTTTTTTCATCAAAGAAAAAAACAACGAATTTTAAACAAATTGTTTTCAATTTTTAACCAAAGAAATGCGCTTTTAAATAAAAGGGCGTGTCTTCAAACAACAAATAAAATTTTTAACAAAATAAATGAATTTTCAACTAAAAAAAGATAAAATTTCAACGCAATAATTACATTTCCAATCAAACACACGAATTTTCAATCAAAAAGAATTAATGTATATGAAAGAAAAAAATCTTGAAAAAATTGGAATAGTTAAGTGTTTCATTCGAAAAAATCAATTGAAAGTACAAATAATTTTCAACCAAAGAACTGGAACTTCGACCCAAAAGATTAATTTGATACCAAAGAAGAATAATTTTTTATCCAATTTTTTTAACAAGAATTTAGATTTTTAAAGGAATTTGTAACCCAATAGTGGCATTTTGAACAAAATAAATGAATTTTCAACTGAAAAATAGATTTTCAACAAAAAATAGAACATGTTGAGCTTCACTTAGAAAAATAAGTTTTCTCACGAACATATTAATTTTTAACCAAAAAGACTAAATTAAATGTCTACTAAAAAAGCAATATTTGACAAAAATGGAATTTTCATCCTAATACTTGTACTTTCAAAAAAATAAGTAAATTTATAATGTAAAAAGATTAATTTTCAACAGATAATAGAATATTTCAATTTTCAGTTAAAAAAATTGATTTTTGAACCAAATAAAATGAACTTTTTACTCAGTGATGAAAATTTTACTCAAAATAATGAATTTTTAATCAAAATTGTAATTTTTTTCCGAAAAAAGTAATTTTTGACAATTTCCATAAATTTCTACATATTTTAATTAATAATGAAATTTTCATCCTAATAGTTGCCTTTTCAACAAAATAGATGAATTTTTAGCTAAAAAAATTCAAGAAAGTAGAATACATTAATTTTCAGTTAGAGATTTATGTTTCAAGCTAAATAAAATGAATTTTCTATTAAATAGTTAAATTTTTACCCAAAATAATGAATTTACAACTAAAAATATATTTCTTTTTTCCAAAGAAAAATAATAGTTCTCAACAAAATCCATAAATTTACAACCAAATATTTTAATAAAAAAGGTGAATTAGTCACCAAGAAGATTAATATTTTATCAGTCCAACCAAATAGTGAAGTTTTTCACTGGAGAATATAAATGCTCAAATAAACATGGAATAGTTGAATTTTCGTTTTAAAAAATATTAGCAAAATAGTTAAATTTTGAACAAGATAAAAAGGATTTTCAACCAAATTAATGAATCCACTTCAAAAAAATTTAATGTCAAACACTTTTACTTTCAACTGAGTGGTTGAGTTTTAAACAAAAAAAGTTTCTTTAGTTGTTATCCACAATTATAAAAATTTTTGAAAATTTAAACAAATAAAAAAATTTATTAAAGAATTATTAAAGTTGCTGAAATTGTCTTAAAGTTCCTAATTGAAAAGACCGACATAAAAAAGACCGAATTTTTCCACCGACCGATGACCGAATAGTGCATTTTTAAAATAAAATTGATTAAAACATAATAAAATTATTCAAGTTTTTATGAAGTTGCTGAAATTATCTCTTTCTCAATTAAGGGGATAATTATGAAAAACAAAATGGTCTCTCGAAAGTTGTCCAAAAAATGCATTTGCGATTTAAATATGTTTAAAAAATCATAAAACTTATCAACTAATTATTATTGTTCCGTAAATTATCATAAAGTTCTAAATTCAAAGTACTAACAGGGGGGAAAAAATTTGCTTGATAGATGCCCGAATATTGCATTTGATTAATAAATTTGCTTAAAAAATTAAAAAATTTAGCAAATTATTATACAGTAGCTGAAATTATGACAAAATTCCCAATTAAAGTACTGATATGGAAAAAATTGTCTCTTGACAGTTGTTCGAATAATGTATTTGTTGATTCAATTTGTTTAAAAATTATAAAATTTATCAACTAATTATCATTGCTGCTGGATTTATCATAAAGTTCCCAATTAAAGGACAGACATGAAAAAAAATTTTTGGGAAAGATGCCCGAATAAAGAATTTGTTAATTAAATTTGTTTAGAAAATTATAAAATTTATCAAGTTATTATAAAGTTGCTAAAATGATCGTCAAGTTCCTAATTAAAAGGTCATTTATAAAAAATGAATTTTTCTGACGACAAATGGCCCAAATAATGCATTTGTTAATTAAATTTGTTAAAAAAATCATAAAACTCATCAATTAATTAACAATTTTGTGGAAGTTATCATTAGGTTTTCATTAAGAGGATATTAATCGAAAAGAAAACACGAATATTTATCTCAATAAAATGCCCAAAGAAAGCAATTATTAATTAAATTTGTTCAAAAAATTAAAAAATGTATCTACTGATTATTAGTGTTGCGGAAATTATCATATAGTTCCATATAAAAGTATCACATCGCAAAAAAACGATATTAAATGATAATAATGAATAATGATAAGAATAATGATAATGAATTATGCATTTGTTACTCAAGTTTCTTTAAAAATCATAAAAGATTTTTAAAAAATATACTGGCCGTCGACAGATCACCGAATAACGAATTCGTTAATTAAATTAGCTTAAAAGTTTATAAAATTTTTAACTGATTATGAATTTTTCAGAAATTAATATGAAGTTCCGAATTAAAAGGTCTTTCATCGAAACAAAATTTCTGTCGACAAATGTCTGAAGAAGGCATTTTTAAATTAAATTTATTTAAAAAACCATAAAATTTCTCAATTAATTATGAATATTGCTGAAATTATTTTAAAGTTACCAATCAAAAGGACTGACATAAAAAAATACCGAATTTTTCTCTTGTCAATGTCCGAATAATGCATTTGCTAATATAATTATGAATGTTGCAGAAATCGTAATAAAGTTTCGAATATAAATAACTGTCATTTAAAAAAAGCAATTTATTCGTCGACAGATGCCCGAATAATGTATTTGTTAATTAAATTTGTTAAAAAACTCATCACATTTTTTAACTAATAACATATGCATTTGATGCTAAAATTGGTTTAAATATCATTAAACTTATCAACTTATTATTATTTTTTCGCAAATTGTCATAAAGTTCCTAATTAAATAAACTGTATTTGAAAAAAGAATGAAATTTTTCGTCGACAAATGTCTCAATAATGCATTTGTTCATTAAATTTCTTTAAGAAATCATAAAATTTTTAACGGATTATGGATTTTTCATAAATTAATATAAAATCTTAATTAAAAGGTGTTTTATCGATAACAAAAAACTGATTTTTTCTGTCGAAAAATATCTGAATAAGGAATTTGTTAATTAAGTTCGTTTGAAAAATTATAAAATTTCTCTATTAATTATGAGTTTTGTTAAAATTACCATAATCTTCCCAATTAAAAGGACTATATTAAAAAAAATTCTGTTAACAGATCTCCGAAAAACGCATTTGTTATTGATAATTAATAATTTTTAAAATTAAGAATAATTAAGTAATAAAAAATATATAATAAAAAAGTAAGTAATAAATAATAAGTAATAAAAAATGAAAAGTTTATTATTAATTAAAAATATTGTTAATTAAATTAGTTTAAAAGTTCATAAAATTCTTAACTGATTATGAATTTTTCAGAAAGTAATATAAAGTTCCTAATTAAAAATTTTCATCGAAAAAAATAAGTTTTTTCTGTCGATAAATGTCTGAATAAGGCATTTGCTTACGAAATTTGTATATAATATTAACAATCATAATCTTGAAAGAAATCAAAGAATAATTTGTTAACCAAATTTTGTGCTTTCATTAAACATTTACAAATTTTTTCCCAACTTGGTACATTTTCTAGAGACCAGAAATATTTTTTTATGATGGAAGCATTGCATCGTCCATATTGCCACGATATTTTGTTTATTCATTATTAGTTCCTCTTCCGCGTAATATTGAAGGAATCAACTTTTCCGGTGCGTGAATTTGCATGTTTAGATTTCTCAAAACACATTTCCTACTTACGAGCAAATAGGACTGAAAGTGAATATTGGTTTCGTCAATAAAGGAAGGAAAAAAAGATGAATTTTGAAAATGTTTCACAGTCTTGAGCTCAAAAATATGTTAAATAAACGAATTTTTTTTCTCGTAACTTTCAAGTTTAGATCGAGTGCCTGATAATGTAGTGGGGCAAAGTAGATAGCGATTCGTATGTGAGCCCAAAAATTTTCTGGATTCATTAGTAATTGAAATTCCCATTAAGTGAATTTCCTTTCATCGACGAAAATGAGAGTTTTAATTTTTATTTTATGTATGGGCGTGCCGATTTTCTGCCAACCTGGCCTAAAAAAAGATGACCCTACTTATGGTAAGTTTAATAATATATTTATTTCTTATTCTAAATGATTTAGGTTAAGATAAAACTGAGTCAATTTTAATGTTCTGGACGAATAATTTAAAAATAATTAATTTTCAATTAATTCCTTCAAAGATTATTATTAAATTTATTTCTTATTTTCATCGACGTCTTAAATAGTTCAAGTTTCAAAACTTTAGGTTTTAAACCATGAATTTTAAAAGCTTTCAATCGGAGATTAAATAATTTTCGACTTTAAAATAGTGTAACTTGATATTTCGTATTATAATAGACGCCTGATAATAATTTGTATAATCTTAAAAAATTTTAATATTACAATTAAAAATTAAATTTTCTGATTTAATGTTCTAAAATAGTTAAATCTTTAAGGCCTTCTAATTAAAGGTTTCCTAATTGAGCTCCATGATGCCTGCACCTGCAAATTCCCAAATTATTTTTATAAGAATTTTGAGCGTTTTTTGCGCTATTTTTGGGCTGTCTTACCGAATTTCGGTCTCCCGTACATTTTTTGAAAATTCCAATTTTGAGTGAAAAAGCTGGCTTGATACACGAGAAATTTGGGTTTTTTGGGGCTCTTTTAAATTCAGTAACAACTAATTTCAACTATGAAGCTAAAAATATCACGAGTAAAAACCCAAACCTGGAGAATTTTAAATAATATTATTTTTTGAAAAAGTATTATCAGCACTGTATCAATGGGTTGTTTCTTAACGTTAAGGGTTGGAGCCCAAAAATCATTGTTGAAATTTGTTAAGATTTAAAAATCAGAGACTGTTGATAATGTAAAATTCTAAAAAAAATTATTTTTTAACGAAGTCTTATCTGCGTCGTATGAAACTAGAAATTACTCGCAAAGTTTATTTTTTAACAAATTATTATCTGCACTCTAATCCAATCTAATCGACCTCAATCCACTCTAATTCATTCCAGTTAATTCTGATCCAACCCATTGCAAAGATACTCCATCAATTCCAACCCAATCTACTCCAATTCATTCTAATCCACTTCAATCCAATCCATTCCAATTCATTCCAATCCACTTTGATCGAATCAGCTCAAATCCATTCTAATATAATCCAACCCAATCCAATTCATTAAAATCTAACCTAGTCCAATATATTTTAATTCAAACCACTCCAGTCTAATTCACTCCAATTATTTTTTATCATATCTAATTTATTCCAATTCATTCCAATTCGATTCAGTCCAATATACTCTAATCCACTCCAATCTAATTCACTTTAATCTAATTTATTCCAATTCATCCCAAGCCAATTCAATCCAATTAAAACCAATTTAATCAAGCTCACTTCACATTAATTAAATCAACTGAAACTAATTTTGATCTATTCTCACTTTATCAAATGCACTCCAATTAAAAAAATGCACTGAAACCCAATTGAATCCACTCTAATCCTTTCCAATTATTTATAATCAATTTCACTTTAATCCACTCCAATTCATTGCAATTCAATACACTTGAATCCCATTCAATCCACTGAAATCCATTCTCATCTAATCCACTCAAATTATTTCCAAATCAATCTAATCGAATCCACTAAAACCTATTCGAATCCACTCCAGGCTAGCAAATTCACTCCACTCCAATCCATTTTAATCTATTTCAATCCATTCCAATCTAATTCATTCCAATCCTATAAATTTCTACACAATCCACTCTAATAAAATTGATTAAAATTAAATCCATTTAAATCTATTCGAATTTACTCTATCCAATTGATTTCAATTCGAACCAATTTGGTCCAATCAAATCCAATCCAAATTATTCCAATTTATTACATTATACTCTAATCAAATCCAATAATTCTAATTCATTCAAATCTAATCCATTTGAATTCCCTCCAGTCGAATCCACTTTAATTAAATTTACTATAAAAAATTTTAATTCACTCCCGTTAAATCAACTTTGATCCATTACAATCCAATCGAATCCATTCCAATCTTCTTGAATGCAATCAAATTAACTTCAATACAATTCAAATTACTCTAATCGAATCGCATCCATTTCAATTAATTCGAATTCAATTCATTTCAATACACTGCAATCCAACCTAAATCACTTTAATTAAATCCACTCCATTCTATTCCAATCCACTTTAGTCCAATCGTATCCAATTTAATCCAGCCCACAATAATCCATTCCAATCCACTCTGATCGATTCCAATATACTTCACTCTAGTCGAATCCATTCTTATCCCTCTGTTCAATTTGAATTCGTTCCAATCCAATCAAATCTATCTTATCTAATTAATTATAATGCCAACCATTTTGGCACAATCAAATATAATCCAATTAAGTATAATCTAATTGAATCTAGTTCCATACAACCCAATTCAATCCAAATCGTGACAATCGAATGCACTCTAATCCATTCTCATCGAATCTACTTTAATCTATTCCAATCCATTTTGATCCGCTTCAATCCATTCCAATTTAAATCATTCTAAAACACTCCAATCCACTCAAATTCAATTAAATTCACTCGAACTTCTTCCACTCCAATTGAATCCACTCAAATCCATTTGAATCAAATTTAATCGAACCCATTTCAATCCACTCTCATCCATTTAAATTGCATCAAATCCAATTAATTTCAATCTACTCTAATGCACTCCAATCCAAAGCATTACAATTCATTCCAACCCAACCCACTCCACTTGAATCCAGTCTAATCCTTTTTAATGCACTTTGAACTAATCGACTCCAATCCTTTTCAATCCAATCGAACATAATGGAATCCATTCCAATTCAATCCTTTCCAATCTATTTCAATCTACTTTAATCTACTTCAGTCGAATCCACTATAATAAATTCCATTTCAATCTGCCCTAATCCATTATAATCCAATCAATTCCAATCCAATGGATTACAATTCATTTCAATACACTTTAATATAATCCACTTAATGCATTTCAATACGCTCCAATACAATCCGATCTATTCCAATCCACACCAGTCGAATCCACTAAAATCCATTCCATTTTAATCCAATTCAAGCAATTCTAATGCACTGCAAACCATTCCAATTGAATTCATTCCAATCCCTTTGAATCCAATTGAATTCTTGCGACAAAGGACGAGCCACACAGTATTTTTTATCACAGCAGCTAGCGCAGATGTACGTCTATATGCCAAAGTTGGTGTCTCTGTACTTATGATGGCGGTGTGATGAAAAAATGTAATTTGAAATGATAAATATTGATTTCACAAACCAAAAAAAATTTTCATCAATAATAAATTGTCCAATTTTCTAGTAGAAGAAACGATTTTTCTACAGAACGGTTGAATTTTGCACATTTTGTTTAACTGAAAAATATGAATTTAATACTTCAAAAATTATGTTTGCAGAAAAGAAACTAGAAATTCTCAGGAAAAATCTATTGGTACCACATCCTCGGTTCTATTTGTTGCCAAAACGAATTCCAATATATCCCCATAATTACGAAAATTGCACTCAGAACGGCTATACGCGGTTAGTGGTAGGCAATCGACCTAAAGTTGTAATTGCCAAATTTGGAATTACGCGAAGTATCATTGGATTAGCCGAAAAGAGCTACGGCACATACTTTTTGGTACCATTCGTCGAATACGCTACATATTTTGAAAATGGGATAGACAGACTTAAAATGGATATTAAAGTGATAGAAGGCCGCAAGAGCGGCACAAAGTATGATATACTGGATGCAACGAGTGAGGTGCAGCCACTGTTCTTTGAACCCATTGAAAACAAATACCATTTTGAAGCCATCGTTGTGCCGTATAAGGGTGTTACCCCACAGACGTCTCAAGCGGAATATGAGAAATATTACCCTAAAAAGATTGGTACACTTTCTGCAAAGGAGGATAGTGATCGTCGCAAGATATACGAAGCACGCTACCCTGACAGAAATCCAAGAAGGACTGCCTAAGTGATCTGTTCTTAAATTTAAATGTAATAATTTTAATTTTAATTCCATTCTTTTGATAAATAAATTCTATGACATATAATTTTAGCAATTTTTTGGACTTGGGAAAGGTTTTCTGCAGTTTTCCTCTCCCTTGGCAAAAAGTCCAAGCAATTGCAAGCGCTTTGAATCTAAATTCGGCTGCAGGCGATAAAGATACGTTTTCCTAATTTTTATGTCAAACAATGTTAAAATATGTAAGTGAGAAGGTAAAATATAGTATGTTTAATTTATATTTTGTTATTATTTATTCGTTTGACATTCACCCATTTCACCGAGTAGTTAAGAATATTTTATTTATTTATTGTGGAATTTTGAATCACATGGTGAATTTTTTAAACAAAAAATGTTGAAATTCAAATGAAGGAAGATGTATTTTCAACACAATACATTATTTTTTTGGAATATAGTTGCAGGTCCACAACAAATATGAATTTTTAATCTAAAAAGACGAATTTTCTGTTCTGAAAGATGAATTATTAACAAGAAAATTAAGTTTCAATCAAATTGTTGAACTACCAACCAAATTGTTAAATTCCTAACTAAATTGCGGATTTTTCAAATAAAAAATATTGAACTTCAACTAATGAAATTGCATTTTGAACCAAATTTATTACTTTTTTCAGACGTCAGTTGTAGTTTTGACAAAAGAATAGGATTTTTCAATCTATCAAGAGGAATTTAATGTGCAGAATTCCGAAAAATAAATACCGAGAATCCAACGATCAAATTTGGACCATCACCATTAAATTCTCCTTTGAAATTTAAAAAAAGATGAACATTTTTATAAAATAGAGAAGAATTTTTTTTTGACAAAAATAAAGAAGAGGATAGAATAATGAAAAGGCAACCAACCGAATCCGCTTCCTTCGCTTTTTTATTTCTTTTTATTTTTATTTTTATTATTATTAAATCACCATAAAAGGGCAATTGTGAACAAGAAAAAAATCACCAAAGTTTGATTTAATTTATTGATTTAATTATTATTAATTTTTTAAATTTGTGATGACTTGATTCTCAGGTATCAGGGAGAGAGCATCGTGGTTTCGTTGCTGTTCCTGCCTGCTCAAATTTTTGTTGCCTTATCAAAACGATTGAGCTAATTTTTTTACAAATGTATTTTTTATTGTGATTTGATACTAACAAAAATGAAAAACACGCAAAAATAAAAAAGGGAAAAAAAGACATTTGGTTTATTGCCTTTTCATTTTTCTTTCCTCTTTTTTGTTTTTGTTCAAAAAACTTTTTTTTCTTTTTCAGCAAAGTGTATATCTTTTTTTAAATTTCAAGAGAAGCATTTTATGGTGGTTGTGCAAATTTTGTGGCTGGATTCTGGGTTTTATTTTCAGGATGTAATTTTTATTGTAATTTCATATGAATTTATTTACTTTATTTATTTACTTTAGGTTCAACGAAAGAACAGAAGATGAAATTTCAACAAAATAATTTAAATGTTAATAAAATAATTATATTTGAAAAAATAGGTCAAATTTTTAACAAATTACTTCAAATTTCTTTCTGCAAAAATAAATTTTCAATTAAATAGTAAAATTTTCAGACACGAGAGATCGAACTAAAACACAAACCAGTTGCATTTTTAATGAAATAGTTAGATTTTTGAGCTATATGTGAAAGCTTTAAAAAAACAGTTCAGTTTTTAATCCGAAAAAATCAATTTTCGTCAGAGTTATTAATTTACAATGAGAAAAATCAACTTTTAATTAAATCGTTCAATTTTTGACAACGTCATGATTAATTTTTAATCAAACTGTTGAATTTACAAGAAAATTTTTTAAAAAAGTGGTTCAATCTTTAACTAATTATTTATATTTTCAATCATTAAGAAGATTAATTTTTACCTAAAATTTAGCATTATACATTTTTAGCCCAAAAAATAGTCGAGTCATTTTTAATAATAAAATAAGAATTTCCAACAGCATTTTTAACATTCTCTTTCAAAGAAGAAAATCAACTTTTTTTTCTTCAAATATTTGACCTTTCAACAAATCAGTTAAATTTCAAACAAAAAATGATGACTTTTTGACAATATTCTTGAATTTTCTACCAACTCATGAAATTTCTAATTGCAAATAATATCGTCAGGGGAAAGCAACTGCTAAAAATATAGAAACATTCTTACCATCCCACGTTCTATTAATGGAATAAAACAAATTTAAATTTAAATTAAAAAATTTTTAATTTTATTTTTAAGAAATTTTCTGGAAGTGTTTTAATGAAAAAAATTATCTCTATTAAAAAAAATTATTTTCTGAGCAAATGACAAGCAAGGTGATTTTGACAATGTTGCTTGTATAGAACAAAAAAAACATCACAATTTTTATTCAAAATCTGTTTAATTCAACCGGAACAGACATTTAAAAAAAAACATTTGAATGCTCTACTCAAACAGATTGATTTTGATCGAAATACATGAGTTTCACCAAACAGTTGAATTAAAAAAAAATATTAATTAGGAAAATTTATTTTCAACATTAATAATTATTTTCGAGCAAAATAGTTGAATCCTCAACTAAAGTATATTAATTTTTAACCCAAGAGTTACATTATTAAAATAATATTTTTAATTTTCCATCAAACATGTTCAGTTTCAGTTAGAAAAATAAGTTTTTCGCAAACAAGTTAATTTTCAACCAAAAAGACTAAATGTCTATCAAAAAATCAATTTTTGACAAAAAATGTAATTTTCATCCTAATAGTTGTATTTTCAACAAAATAGTTGAATTTATAATGAAAAAAAAATAAATTTTCAGCATATAATAGAATATTTTAATTTAAAGGAATAAGTTTTTTACTAAATAGAATACTTTTTTAATAATTAAATCTTCACACAAATAAATGAATTTTCAACTGAAAAGTTGACTTGTTTTTACTAAATAAAAATCTATTAACTTACAACCTAATAATTTAATTTGTAATGGAATTTTTTCCTGATAATTGCATTTTCAACAAAGTAGATGAATTGTCAACCAAAAAGGATACATTTTCAAGAAAAAATATAATCTGTTTATCTATAAAATGGTTAAATTTTTATTTAAAAAAATGAATTTTTAATTCAAAATAATCTTTTTAACAAAAAAGAACAGTTGAATAACTCAAAATGATGAATTTTCAATCAACATTTTTATTTTTTACCGAAAAAAGTAACTTTTAACAAATTCCAAGAATTTTCAAAGATATTAATTTTTAAGCATTTTGAACAAAATAGATGAATTTCTAGCTAAAAAAAATAAAAAAATAAAAATATCTTGAATTTCGGTTAGAAATATACGTTTCAAGCTAAATACAATGCTTTTTCTATTAACAATTTTATTTACATTCATAGTATGGAAGATAAGATATTAAAAATTTTAATGTTATGATTCTGATTGAAAATTAAACTTTTCGATTTAACATTCTAAAATCGTTTAATTTTTAGGCCTTTTAATTAAAGGTTTCCTAATCGAGTTCCATGATGCCACTTGCAAATTGAAATTCCCAAATTTCTTTGTATCAGAATTTTGAGAATTTTTGCGCTATTTTTGGGCTGTATTACCTTATTTTAGTCTCCAGTACGTTTTTTTAAAATTCAAATTTCGAGTGAAGATGCTGGCTTGATACACAAGAAATTTGGATTTGTCTGGTGCTTTTTTAAACGTATCAACAATCAATTTCACATATGAAGCAAAAAACATCTCGAATAAAAACCCAAACCTGGAGAATTCTAAAAAATATTATGTTTTGAAAAAGTCTTATCAGTATTATATCAATGGGGTGTTTCTTAACGTTAAGGGTTGGAGCCCAAAACTCAGTGTTGAAGTTTTTTAGGATTTAAAAAATCAGAGACTCTGTTGATACTGGTATTTTTCAGGAGCTCCTAAATCTAAACGGATGCCCAAAAATCAGAGTTTTTATTTTTAAGGGGTCCAAAAGCTGAAAGTCTAATAAAAATGGAAAATTCTCGAAAGGCTTATTTTTTAACAGAATTATTGTCTGCGTGGTATCAATGAGTCGTATTTTAATCATATTTTCAATTGAAAATTGAATGATTTTGTCAAAAAATTCAACCGTTTTTCTAGAAAAAGTTCTGTTCCGTTTAAAAATCATCTGTTTGGTCGAAAAGTTTTCTTTCTTCAAATCGAAAATTTGAGTATATTTGAGCAAAGTACAACAACTTGTTTGAAGATTAGACTTTTGGTTAAAAAATCATTCTTGCGGTACAAAAATCTTTTTTATAATTCATCTTCGCGGGTCCAAGCCAGTTTAATTCACTACAATAGTCCAGTCCAATCCTGTTTAATTCACTACAATAGATTCCAATCAAGTTCGTTCGAATTCACGCTAATCCACTCTAATTAAATCCAATCCATTGTAATCTACTTCCATCACATCCACTCTTATCCATTCCACTCCACCTCAATCGAACGACTCAAATCTAGTCCAATCACTCTAATCCAATCTTATCGACCTCAATCCACTCTAATCCATTTTTGTTAAGTCTAATCGAATCCATCCCAATTCACTTCAATTCATTCTAATCTAATCTATTACATTTCATTTATATCCACTTCAATCCCATCCATTCCAACTCATTCCAATCCACTCTAATTCGAATCCAATGAAATCCATTCTAATCCACTCTAATCCAATCCATTCCAGTTCATTCTAAGCCACTTCGATCAAATCCGTTCCAATCCATTCCAATCTACTTAAATTCAATCCACTATAATGCATTTCTATCCACTGCATCTAAATCCACTCTAATTAAATTCTCTTTAATCTATTCCAATCCATTCCAATTCGATTAAGTCCAATATATTCTAATCCACTCTAATCTAATCCACTTTAATCCAATTTGTTCGAATCCATTACAACCCAATTTACTACAATTGAAACCAATCTAATCAATCTCAATCAATATTAATGAAATCAACTGAAATCCATTCTGATCTATTCCCACTGAATCAAATCCACTTCAATTCAATCAAACTCACTCAAATCCAATGAAATTCATACTAATCCATTCCAATCAATTATAATCCATTTCACTCCATTCCACTCTAATTTATTACAATTCAATACTTTATCAATCCATTTCAATCCATTTCAATCCATTCGCATCTAATCCATTCAAATTAATTCCAAAGTAATCTAATCTAATCCGATCCAATCTATTCGCATCCACTCCGGTCTGGCGAATCCACATCAATTCATTTTATTCCATTTCAATCTACTCAAATCCAGTCAAATCCACTCCAATCAAATTTATTCCACTCCAATTCATTTAAATTCAATACACTTAAATCGCTTTCAATTTTCTAGGAAATAGTAGAACTCTTAACAAAACAGTAGCATTTTTATTAAAGAAAGAAACAATATTTCGACTAAGAAAAGATGAAATTTTAAATAAAAAGGACAAATTTTCAAAACCAATCATTACAAATTCAGAAAAGAACGCACTGAATCTTTTAGTTGATGAAGAGTTTTTTTATTTATTCTTTTTAAAGTATGTAAATTTTTTAATCTATAAATTTATTACTAATTTATGAGACATGTAGAAGTCAGTTATTTTCCTGCCAAAAGTATATAATGGTTTTATTTAAAATGTTATAAGGGGAAAAAAATTATTAGTATAAAGACATTTTTTATTCCTGAAAATTATCATTGTTCATCAATTAATTATTTCTTTTGAAATAATTAAAAACACGCATGCGCGCGCTTTCCTATTTGTTTTTCTCCAAAAACAGGTGTGTCACGAAAATCTCAAAAACATTGTGCTTGCTTTTCCTCAATGCCAATTTCAATATTTGAAAATTTCGAAGGAAGGAAAGTTGTTGTCAAATTCAAATAAATAGTTGAGAATTGAGTTTTAGTTCAGGGGCAATTACAAATAATGCGACGTTTATGTACATAGAGGAACAAACAAAAATTTAAGATTAATTAATTTAAAATTTCATCATGCGATTTCTCCTTGCAATAATTGATTTTCAGTCAAGGAAAAAGAAATTTGTCAACGAAATAGATCAATTATTAACCAAAATTATGAATTTTTGAATAAAAAAAAAGAACTCTGAACAAAATGTAATAGTTGATATTCTTATAATACCAAATACGAGTTTTCAACTAAATACATTTTTAGTACAACATGTTTTTTGAAAAAAAACAAAAAAATTTCAAAAAATTGTGTTAAATTTTTAAACAAAAAAATGTACTTTTAACTAAAAGGATGTATCTTAAGGCCACAAATTAAATTTATTTTTAAATAGATGAATTTTTAACTATAAAAGATAAATTTTTAAAAGAAAATAGATTAGTTGGATTTTCAGCTATAAAAAATAAGTTTTTAACCAAATTAAATGAATGTCCAGCGTAATAATTAAAATTTCAACCAAACCCATACATTTTCAAACAAAAAAAGAATTAATGCATATTAAAGGAAAAAATATTTCAATTCACTAAAAAGATTGAAATGTCTATCAAAAAAGCCATTTTTGATGAAAAATGTGGTCACACATTTTCTTAAAAAATTAATTTTCAATAAAAATAGATTTCAAACCAAAAAAATGAATCTTCAATCAAAAAGATTAATTTTCCACCAAAAACTAATAATTTTTAACTAAATCAATGAATTTCAAACCAAATATTCAAATTTTCAATCAAATTTCATCTTTATAGTTCTATTTTCAACAAATAGATGAATTTTCATTTAAAAAAGAAAAAATTTCAACAGAAAATAGAATATGTTAATTTTCAGTTAGAGAAAGAAGTTTTGAGCTAAATAAGTTTTAGGTTGAATAAAATAAATTTTTCTTTGAAATAGTTACATTTTCATGCAAAAAATGAGGTTTTTATTGAAAATATTGCTTTTTTACCGAAAAAGAATAATTTTTAACAGAAGAACTGAATTCGTAACAAAATATTTTATTATTTAATGGAATTTTGAACCTAATAGATAAATTTACAAGAAAATAGATAAAGTTTTTCTAAAAAAAAATCAATTTTGAACAGAAGATAGAACATTTTAATTTCCACTCAGAGCAATAAGATTTTAAACAAATAAACTAAACCTTCTACCACAAACAACAAACTTTCAACATAGTTCAGAAATTTTCAACTGAATAGTCCAATTTTCCACTGAAGAATATAAATATTCAAATAAACATAGAATAGTTAAATTTTACGTGAAATAAATAATTTAAAAAAATGTTAACAAAATAGTTTACTTTTGAGCTAGGAAGAAAGAGCTTTTTAATCAAAATAATTAATCAACAACAACAAAATTGAATGTTGAACGAAGTAGTTTCACTTTCAAGTGAGTGGCTGAACTTTAAATCGAAAAAGCTTCTTCAATTGTCATTCACAATTACAAAAATGCTTGAAAATTGATTAAAATGGTTAAATTATAATAAAAATATTGGGTTTCGCAAGCCCCGTCAAGTTAAACACGTTTTTAACGTTGAGGGTTCGAACTCAAAATCAGTGGCGGAATTTTTTACGATTTAAAAACCAGAGACTGTTTAGAATATAAAATTAACAAAAAATTATTTGTTCACAAAGTTTATTCTGCTCGGTATCATGGTTTTTTGTAACGTTAAGAGGTGAAGCCCAAAAATGGGTTTTGATATTTTTCGTATCCTGAAAACCCAGAGACTCTGTTGACCCTGTGAAATTCTGAAAAACAATATTTTTGAACCAGCTATTATCTGCACAGTATGAATGGGTTGCTTTCTAGAGTTGAGGTTATAACAAAAATCGTTGCTGGCATTTTTCAGGAGCTCTAAAATCTAAATTAATGCCCAAAAATCAGATTTTTTATTTTTGTGGAGCCCCAAAAACTGAAACTCTAATGAAACTGGAAAATTCTCGAAAAGTTTATTTTTTAACAAATTATTATCTGCGTGGTGTAAACGAGTGTTATTTTAATAATATTATCAACTGAAAATTAAATGATTTGATCCAAAAATTCAACCATTTTTACAGAAAAAGTTTTGTTCCGGTTGACAATCAATTGTTATTTCGGAAAGTTTAATTTTTTTTTTATTTGAAAATCTAAGTATATTTTTTGCGGGTTGAAAATAGTTTGATTATGTGAAAGGTGCAATACAGTGCAGTCCATTCCAATTGAATTAATTCCAATCCACTTTAGCCCAATCCAATCCAGTTTAATTTACTACAATGCATTCCAATGAAGTTAATTCGAATCCACGCCAATCCACTCCAATTAAATCCAATCCATTCTAATCTACTCCTATTGAATCCACTCTAATCGATTCCACTCCATCTCAATCGAAATAATTCAAATCCAGCCCAATCACTCTAACCCAATCTAATCGACCTCAATACACTCCAATCCATTTCATTTCATTCTAATCCAATCCATTTCAAAGACTCTCCAATCCATTTCAACCCAATCTATTCAAATTCATTCTAATCCACTTCAATCCAATTCATTCCAACTCAGTCCAATCCACTTTAATCGTATCCGCTTAAATTCATTCTAATGTACTTTCATTCAATCCAATATAATCAATTCCAATCTACTCCAGTTAAATCCACTCTAATTAAATCCACTATACTCCATTCCAATCCACTCTAATTAAATCCACTATAATCCATTCCAATCCACTCTAATTAAATCCACTATAATCCATTCCAATTCAGCATAATTAATTCCAATCAAATCGAATCCAATTCATTCTAATCCTTCCCAGTCTGTACTAGTCAAATCCAATCTAATTCTTCCTAATACAATTAAATCCACTCTAATACAACTCAATCGAATTCTTCACAATATATTCTACTGTGGTCTATTTAATTTAAAAAAAACTTCAGTCCAATTCACTCCACACAATTTTAATCATCTTCAATCCATTCAAATTCATTCCAATTCGATTCACTCTGATCTACTCTAGTCTACTTCAATCCAATCCACGTCAATCGAATCCACTCAAATTCATTCCAATCTACTCGAATCCAATCAAATTGACTTCAATATAATTTAATTCACTCTAATGGAATGGCGTCCATTTCAATTAATTTAAATCCAATTCATTTCAATCCACTGCAATCCATTCCGAATCTCTCCAAGTAAATCCTCTCCATTCTATTCCAATCCAGTCCAGTCCTCTCGAATATAATTTAATCCAATCACAATAATCCATTCCAATCCACTATAATCGATTCCAATATATTTCACTCTATGTGCATCCAATCTAATCCATATGTTACAATTGAATTCGTTCCAATATAATCGACTCCAATCCTTTCCAATACAATCCAGCATAATAGAATCCATTCCAATACAATCCTTTCCAATATGTACCAATTTAATTCAATCTACTTCAATAGAATCCATTCTAATTAATTCCAATTCAATCTGTCCGAATCTGTCGAATCTAATCAAATTCTCTTCAATATAATTCAATTCACTTTATTCGAATCGCATCCATTTCAATTAATTTAAATCCAATTCATTTCAATATACTGCAATCCATCGAGAATCACTCTAATTATATCCTCTCCATTCTATTGCAATCCAGTCCAGTCCTATCGAATCCAATTTAGTCAATCCACAATAATCCCTACCAATCCACTATAATCGATTGCAATATATTTCATTCTATGTGAATCCAATCTAATCTGTGTGATAAAATTGAATTCATTCCAATATAATCGACTCTAATCCTTTCCAATCCAATCCAGCATGATGGAATCCATTCCCATCCAATCCTTTCCAAACTGTTCCAATCTACTCCAATCTACTTCAGTCGAATCCATTTTGATCCATTCCGAATCAATCTGTCCTAATCCATTATAATCCAATAAATTCCAAGACAATTAATTACAATTCATTTCAATACATTTTAATAGAATCCACTTAATCCATTCCAATAGACTTCGATCCATTCCAATCCATGCCAGTCGAATTCACTTCAATCCATTTCAATTCAATTCATTCCAATCCACTTGAATCCAATTCAATTTTCACGACGAATGAGGAGTCACACAGTATTTTTTATCACACCAGTTAGCACAGGTGTACGTCTACATGTCTACATTTTTCTACAGAACTGTTGAATTTTCAACAATTTGTTTAATTAAAAAATATGAATTTAACACTTGAAAAATTATTTTTGCAGAAGAGAAAATAGAGATTCTCAAGAAAGATCTATTGGTACAACATCCTCGGATCTCTTTGTGGTGAACACCAATTCCAATATATCCCCATAGTTACGAAAATTGCACTCGGAAAGGCTATACACGGTTAGTGGTAGGCAATAGGCCCAAAGTTGTAATAGCTCGATTCAATGTTAAGCAAACTATTATTGGATTAGCCGAAAAGAACTACCACTCATACTTTTTGGTGCCATTCGTCGAATATGTGCCGTATAGGGGTGTTACCCCTAAGACGTCTCAAGAGGACTATGAAAAATATTACCCTAAAAAGATTGGTACACTTTCTGCAAAGGAGGATAGTGATCGTCGCCAGATATACCTAGCACGCTACCCTGATAAATGTCCTTGGAGAGCTGCCTATGGGGTCTGATCTTAAATTTAAATGTAATAATTTTAATTTTAATTTCATTCTTTTGATAAATAAACTTTAGGATGTAGAATTTTAGCAATTTGCTGGACTTGGGAAAGGTTTTCTGCAGTTTTCCTCTCCCTTGGTAAAAAGTCTAAGCAAGTGCAAGTGCATTAAATCTAAATTCGGCTGCAGGCGATAAAGATACGTTTTCATAATTTTAATGTCAAACAATGTTAAAATATGTAAGTAATAAGGTAAAATATAGCATGTTTAATTCATATTTTGTCATTATTTATTCGTTTGATATTCACCCATTCCACCTAATAGTAAATTAAATAAATTGATATGCCCAATTATTTCGAAAGACCAATGGAGTAGCGTCTGGGTAATATAGTAATCCGAAACATTTTCAAGAATATTTTATTTATGTATTGTGGAATTTTTAATCTGAAAAGACGAATTGTCTGTTCTGACAGATGAGTTATTAACAAGAAAATTACATTTTAACTAAATTGTTGAACTATTAAACAAATTGTTGAATTTTTCACTACATTGCGGATTTTTTAAACGAAAAATATTGAACTTAAACTATCTAATTTGGATAATTACCTTAAAATGCTCTAATTGCAATTTAAAATAAGAGGAACATTTTTATAAAATACAGAATATTTTTTTACAAAAATAAAGAAAAACAAAGAAAAATAAGAAGGCAACCAACCAAATCGCTTTCATTCGCTTATTTATTTATTTCGTCGTTTTGATTTTTATTATTATCAAATCACAATAAAAAAATTCGTGAACAAGAAAATAATCACCAACGTTTGATTTTTATTTATTGATTTTATTATTATTTTTTTTTAATTTGTGATGACTTGATTCTCAGGTATCAGGGAAAGAGCATCGTGGTTTCGTTGCTGTTTCTGCTGGCTAAAATTTTTGTTTGCCTTGACAATACGATAGTGATGATTTTTTTCACAAATGTTTTTTTATAGTGATTTGATACTAGTAAAAATAAAAAACACGGAAAAAATAAAAAAGAGAAGACACGACATTTGGTTAGTTGCCTCCTTATTGTTCATTCCTCTTTTTTATTTTTGTCCAAAAAAATAATTTTTTTTCTTGTTCAGGAAAATGTATATTTTTTGTTTAAATTGCAATAGAAGAATTTTATGGTGTTTATCCAAATTTTTTCGCTAAATTCTTGGTTTTATTTTCAAGATTTAATTTTTATTTCAATTTAATTTAAATCTATTCAATTTTTAAAACGAATTTTCTGCCCCAATAGATGCATGTTAACAAACTTGTTAAACTATGAATCAAAATTTTGAATTTTTAATGGCAAAATGAGTTTCTTAAAAAAATATTAAACTTCAACTGGAAAAAGAGGCATTTTCAACCAAGTAAATTATTTTTTTAGTTGGAATTTTTTAGGTTCAACGAAAGAACATGAATTTTCAATCTAAAAAGACGAATTTTAAATCTCGCTAGATACTTTTTAACAGAGCAGTTACCTTTTTGACCAAAGAAGATGAAATTTTAACAAAATGATTTAACTTCTAGTAAAATAATTATATTTAAAAAATAGGTGCAATTTCTGGTAAATTACTTCAATTTTCTTACTGAAAAAATCAATTTTCAATGAAATAGTAAAATTTACAGACACGGGAAATTAAATTAAAACGCAAACCAGTTGCATTTTTAATGAAATAGTTAGATTCTTAAGCCATATGTGAAAGCTTTAAAAAAACAGTTCACCTTTTAATCCGAAAAGATCAATTTTCGACAGAGGTAATAATCTTCAATGAGAAAAATAAATTTTTAATTAAATCGTTCAATTTTGAAAAACCACGTGATTAATTTTTAATCAAATTATTGAATTTACAACCAAATTTTTTAACAAAGTGGTTCAATCTTTAAGTAATTATTTTTATCTTCAATAAAAGAAGATTAATTTTTAACCAAAGATGACGAATTTTTAACAAAATTGTTGAATTTTTTGCCTGATCATGAAATACATTATTGCAAATAAAATCATCAAAGGAAAGGAACTGAAAAAAATATAGAAACATTCTTACTATTCAATCTTCTATAAATGGAATAAAACTAATTTAATCTTAAATTTAAAAATTTCACATTTTATTTTTAAGAAATTAAAAATTTTCTGGAACTATTTGAATGGAAAAAATTATCTTGATTCAAAAAAGTTATTTCCAAAGCAAATGACAAGCAAGGAGATTTTGATCATGTTGCTTGTATGGTACAAAAAAAACATTAAATTTTTCATTTAAAATCTATTTAATTCAACCGGAAAAAACATCTTAAGAAAAACAAAAAGCAAATCAGAATGCTCTGAGAAAACAGATTGATTTTTATCGAAATACATGAGCTTAACTAAAGAGTTGAAATAAAAAAAACATTAATTAGAAAAAATTTGTTTTGAACATTAATAATTTTTTGTAAACAAAATAGTCAAATCCTCAACTAAAGCATATTAATTTTTAACCAAACAGTTACATTTTTAAAATAAGATTTTTGATTTTCCATAAAAAAGACCATTTTATAAGGCACATACATTTTCAACCAATAGTTGAATTTTTAATTCAAAATATTAATTTTCGATTTAAAAAAAGAAAATTTTAAACATAATAGTTACATTATGAAACAAAATAATTGTATTTTTAAGCACACAAATTTCGTTTTAATCCAATATGGTTTAATCAAATTCTTAGGTAAAAAAATTAATTTGTAACCAAAAAATCAAATTTTGTAAGAAAATAATTAGAGGTTGAGCAAGAAGATATAAGTATAAAATACTTCTTGAATTCCACGATTCTAATCTAGAAGAATAATGTTTCATTTGTATTACGATGAAATTTTTGTTTTTATTTTTTTTTTCTAAATAAGAAGATGCTACTTTTTAAAAACACTTTATTTATTTACAGGTGCTGAATTTTGTATTTTTATTATTTTTTAACTTCTTCTGCATTTTAAAAGAGAGCGGAAATTTTGATTATAATTTCTTTCGAAATCAAAGAATCCAGTTTGAAGGTAGAAAATTATGGATCTAATTCTGTTCTGAATTGAAAAATGAACATTTTCTCTTGTGGAAGAAAATAAATTTTTAAGCAGTTGCCCTATCTTTTACCTTGTTCTAGTTACACAATTTTTTGTAGGTGGGTGTGTACAAAAAAAGCCATGTAATTCAGTTAAACAAAATATAAAAAATCACGCACCTCAAACCTTGAGATTTTCAAGACTACAGTTACGTATAAAAATAACATTATCCAAAATTAGTTCAATCGAAAAAATAAAAAAAAAAAAATGAATTTGCGGTTTTCGTGATACTCCCAATTTTATCAATAAAAATTTTTAGTTGAAAAAGTCTTTTAATTAAAGAAGTGAAAAAAAGCTTGATGAAAAACTCTTTAAACTAACTGTAAATTCAATTTTCGATGTTTCCACTTATTTTGTAGACATAATTACTTTTACTTTATGGTGACAATGATGTATTGAAAGCAATATTTTACACGATTTATTAATATTTTCAGCAATTTTCTCTTACAATAGAGTTAAAGTCGCAGTTTAAAAAAAAACTTTCCTCTTCTTGTCTAATTTTCAATTAGCGTGAGGTAAAAACTTATTTTTTTGTTAATAAACATAATTATTTAAACAAATTATTATTATTATTATGATAAAAGTATTTTCTTTAAATAATGCTAAATTGCAGTTTTTTAACGAATTTCCTGCATCTTGTGCAATTTTCAATTAGAGTGAGTTTTTTCTAAACTCTATTTGTCTACTTTTCACTTGGAGTGAGTTAAAAATTGATTTATTTTATCAAAAAATATCATTTAAATAAATAATTATTGTTCCCAAGTATCTTCGTTTTATTGATGCTAGATAGTTGAGGTTTGTTGTGTAATTTCTGACTTTTCACCCACTTTTTACTTAGTAAAGTAATAAAAAATGCGAGTTAATAAACAAAATTATTTAAGAAATGTATAATTCTTTATTAATATTTTCTCTTTGATTATTTCATAAAGTTACGTTTTTCCTGAAACTAGTTTTTTTTTCACATTTCATTTGGTGATGTATAAATTAATGCAAGTTGAGATACATGCTTATTTAAACAATTAATTATTGTTTTTAACTATCTTCTATTAGAGTAATGCTAGGAACCTACCTTTTTCGGAAATCTTTAATTTTGCTTTGACTTTTATTTATGAACAAATAATGAGTGAATTTGAAAAATAATAATTTTGCAAAGAATTTTTTATTTGTAAGTTAAATTATTTTTGCTCTTTTGAAATGTTTAAGTGAATGAATTTCAAGAACATTTGATTTCATTTACAAAAATATATTTACAATTTGCGAAATATTGACGAAAATGTAATCATGATTTTTTTGCCCGAAACAATGATAAAAATGGTATTTTTTACCAAAATGCAATTGAAAATAATAATTCTGATTTCCACTCCTTGTCAGCCTTCGGTTCCATTGTTTAATCTTGTAATCAAAATTAACTAGTTTAAAGTTAACAATTTTAAAAGCGTTAACTTAAAGAAAAATTTTTACTATATTTTCCAATTTTAAGTTTACATTTCTAATTTAAGGCTGTAGTTTTGAAGTCTCAATCAGTTAAAAATTTCAATTTTAAAATAGTTTCAAAATAATTTTTTTCATAATTAAGAGCTTTTAATGTACGAGGGTAGTTCAATAAGTCCTTAGAATGACAAACATATGGCGAGCAAATCGTTCCAAATCATCTGTTTTCAGTCAGCACCACTCCCGACTAGATATATGGTGCAGTCACAGTCCACATCTTCTGAGTTTACGTGTTTTTATAACCAATTGAAAAAAAAATTGTTCGTTAAGAAAAATGGAAAAAAACGAGTTCAGAGCGGTAATCAAACATTTTCATTTAAAGGGGCACTTTTCTGAAGGATTAAAAAAACTTGAAAAGCGATTGACCAAGTGTATAGAGCTCTAAGGAGATTATGTTGAAAAATAAAAAAAAATTTACCCCAAAAAAATTGTTTTTATACTTCATTCTAAGGACTTATTGAACTACCCTCGTATCTTATATTATTTTTGATAAGACCTTAATTGTACGGAGAATATTGCAGTAAATTCAATATTAATGAAATGATTTATCAAACAAAAAAGAGATATTTTAAGCCAAAAACAGAATGGTAAAATTTCCAGTCACCAAAATTAAAATAGATTCATTCTTACTCAAATAGTTAAATTTTAATCTAAGAAGGTATATGTTCCAAAAATAGAATAGTTACATTTTATTGAAAAAATTAATGCTTAAACAGCAAAAAAATAAGATTTTGAAAGAAATAGTTAAATTTTCTATGACAAATATGAATCTTAAGCTAAAATGATGAATCTTTGATCATGGTTATTCAGTAGTCATTATAGTTGTCAACATTTAACCAAAAAAGATAAAGTCTTAATCAAGAATGTAAAGTTGATAATTTAAGCAAAAAATATACAATAAATATTAAAAAGTGTATCCAGTTTTCGACCAAAACGAAATATTCACTAAGAAAGAAAATAAATTAACTAAATTATTGAAATCTTAAGGTAAAAGGGGTAATTTTCTACATACCACTGTTTCTTTAAAGGCACATAATTCTAGTCCGTAAAATTTTTTTCATCCTAATTTATTTAATTGTCTAGAAAAATAGGATAGTATTAAGATTCCAATTTCCCATTTTTAAAATCAGTAAAGAGATACGAACTAGTGGAACCTCTAGCCGGACTATTGCGTAATGTTTCGACTGACCAAAGCCTATCGCTACCACTGATTTTTAGTTTTTGGATTCGGGACAGAAATTATCAGCGGCCCGCACAGCAACAAGGAAGTCTCACTCAATGTGACCAACCATTGCTTGCTGGGCTTTGTAAGGGCGTTATTTCTTAAGCTGCTCAGGGGATCAGAGTGAACACACAAAAAAACAAAAATTTAAGGGAAGGAGAAAGGGAAATGGATCAGACGACTCAACAGCGCCACTGACGAAAAACAAAATGTCATATAATGCATTTTTTGTGTGATATTTTTTACGAAAATTTTTTTTTTTTGCTTTATTAGTTTTCGAGAAAACAGGGCGGCGCTATCTTACCGGCAACCGCTGAGTTGCCGGCAAGCTAGCGCCGCCCTGTTTTCTCGAATACCAATAAAGCAAACAAAAATTATTAAAAGACTAGGTTAGACTTTTTTTGCTTTACAATGAGCTATGAATCGCTTTTGTTAAATCGGCCCTTATTCATAAAAGTACCCCCAGTAATGAAAAAAAGTATTTAAAAAAAGTATTAAAAAAATGACTAAGCTAGATTTTGTTGCTATTTTCTTGCTTTACAATGAACTATGAATCGCATTTGTAAAGTCAACCCTCATTAAAAAAACTACCCCCTGTAATAAAAAAAATAAATGAATGACGAAGCTAGATTTTTTTCTATTTTTTGCTTTTAAATGTGATATTACACACTTTTGTCAAATCAACCCTTATTTTGAGAGGCAACCCTCTATGCTGCACAAACGTATTTGCAAAATTATTGTTCGCCCCTAATCGTTAAAAAAACAACCCCCATATTTGTACTTGAATACAAACCTAAAGACTAAAGTCAAAAATTGTATACATGAACTGTTGGAACTTTTGTCCTCCTGATTGTTATGATCTTTCATTATTCTCCAATGTCATATCAATCGCTTTTGTAAAATTAACATAGCTAGAAGTCAAAAAAATTATGTTTTTACAATTTCATATCTATGTGGTCAAAAAGAAGTTGCTTTTAGACGTTATGTGTAGCAGCCAAAAAACGGAAAGGGTATTTTCGAGAAGCCCAAAAATCAGAGATTCCATTGACTCTGTAAAATTCTCAAAAATAATATTTTTTTAAAATCTTATGTCTAAGTGGTAGAGAGAAGTTCATTTTAGACGTTAAGGGTTGGATTGACAAATCGAAAAGGGTATTTTTAAGCAGCCCAAAAATCAAAGATTCCATTCACACTGGGAAATTCTCAAAAGGGGTATTTTTTTGCAATTTCATATCTAAGTGATAGAGAGGAGTTGATTTTAGACTTAAGGGTTTGAGCTAAAAAATTGGAGTGGGTCTTTTCAAGGAGTTCAAAAATCAAAGACTCGATTAACACAGGCTCCAGTGACACTATAAAATTAGGAACAATACTATTTTTTGAAAAAGTCATAATTGCCGGTTAAGATGTGGCTGTTTTTTAACGTTAAGTGTTCCAGTAAAAAATCATTTTTGGTGTTTTTGAAGATCCCAAAAAGCAGAGACCCTAATAACACTGTAAAATTCTGAAAAGGATTATTTCTATTAGGTAGATATCATATCTGCGTAGTCATCTCGGAGTAATATTTAATTATATCTAATTATATCTATGATTTTAAAGCTTCTCAAAAATACCTGCTTCGATTTTTAGACTCCAACCCTTCACATTTAAAATCAACCCCTCTCTACCACGTAGATGTGAGTTTGTCACCAAATTTTTTTTTATTTTCCCGTGTCAATAGTGTATGATTTTTGGGTTCCACAAAAATACCCTTTCCAAATTTTGGACTCCAACCCTTAACGTCTAAAGTCAACCCCTCTCTACCACGCAAAAATGAAATTGTAAAATCTTAATCGTGTGGAGAATTGCCAATGTTAATAGAGCCTCTGATTTTTGGCCTTCTCAAAAATAACCTTTTCGATGTTTTTCTCCAACCCCTAACGTCTAAAATAAAACCCTTTCTACCACGTAGATATAAGTTTAGCACAAAATAATTTTTCTTCAAATTTGCCCGTGTCAATAGAGTCTATGATTTTTGGGCTCCACAAAAATATCCTTTCAAAATTTTTGGGCTCTAACCCTTAGAATCTAAAATCAACCCCTCTCTACCACGTAGACATGAGTTTTTAATAATTTAAATCTTTTTCAAAATTTACTAGTGTCAATGGAGTCTCTGATTTTTGGACTCCTCAAAAGTATCCCCTCTGATTTTTGGGCTCCAAACCTTAACGTCTGAAATCAAACCCTCTCTACCACGTAGATTTGAAATTGTAAAAAAATAATGTTCTGGAGAATTTTTCAGTGCCAATAAAGTCTCTGATTTTTGGGGTCTTTGAAAATAACCTTTTCAATTTTTGGCTTGAACCCTCAGCTTCTAAAATCAACCCCTCCGTACCACGTAGGTATAACTTTGTTAAAAGAATAATCTTTTTGAGAATTTTCCAGTATCAATGGAGTCCGATTTTTGAGCTCCTCGAAAATACACTCTTCGATTTTTGAGCTCCAACCTTAAACGTCTAAGACCAACCACCTCTCTCTACCGAGTAGATATAAAATTGTAAAAATATTATCTTTTTAAAAAATTGCCACTGTCAATGGAATCGCTGATTTTTAGAATTTTTTCGTGCATTCGGGAACCTAAAATCTGGTGTTTTTTGTACAATTTTATACGTTTGGCTTCATTCTGCAGGTTTGTATTCGGATACAAAAGCGAGGGTTGTTTTTGAATCGATAAGGGGTTAACAATAATTTTGCTCCTCAGTTATGCTTTAAATATACCGTGTTCATGGTTTATAAGTGTTTTCCATCTTGATAGTTTCATTTTTTTAAATTCGATTTTGCAGCACAGGGGGTTGCTTTTTGAAATAAGGGTTGGCTTTACAAAAGTGTTTATATCAAATTTAAAAGCAAAATAAAGCAAAAAAATCTAGCCTAGCAATTTTTTAAATACTTTTTTAATCCTTTTTTTTATTACAGAGGTAGTTTTTGTAAATAAGGATCGACTGTACAAAAGCGATTCATAGCTCATTGTAAAGCAAAAAAAAAATAGCAAAAAAATGTAGCCTGGTCATTTTTTAAATACTTTTATTTCTATAAATTCCCATTTTTTATCTACTTTTTAATTAGTACAAGGAAAAAATTATTGAAATTTTAACAAATTGATTGTTCAAACTAATTCTTATTGTCTTTGACTATCTTCCTTTAGATAATAAATAGGAAGTTTCTGTTTCTTCACAAATTTTAAGCTTTGTTTCTGTGTTTCGGATAATACAATATATAAGCAGTACAGAGAAATTTTTCTGAAAGAATCTCTTTCCTTTTTCTAAATATTTTTTTCTGAAATATAAAAAATATTTGTAAAATTGTAGCCTGCCTATAATTCTTTTTCAATGGGTTAATTATTTGAGTTTTTGATATAAACTAGATTCCAACTTTGCAAAATTGCATTGGATTGAAAAATTGCAAAATATTGCATGAGATTGTAAAAGGCTCCATTTATAATCGGAAATTCTTTTTTTGAAAGTAATAGCATTTTAAATATAGAAAAAATCAGCATTACAATAAATAATACAACAATAGTGAAGAAATAAATGAATAAAATATCTTCTAATTTGTTGATATATATTAAAATTTAATGTATTTAAATTTTTTCTTATTTAATCTTTAAATCTTTCCAAAATTACTTGAAATATATTAAATAATCTTGAAATCTTTTGAATCGCTAGGAATTTAATTAAACCTAATTTTTTTTCCAAACTTTAAACTCTAAAATTCCGTGTAATGTTTCGACATTCCTTGAAATGCGTGAAAATATTTTCAATCGTTCAATAACTTTCATTTTTTAATTAGTATAATTATTGAAAAAATCCATAAAATCTTTTCAAACGTCTTAAGATTTGTATAGGTCCATGGATATTCTTTCGAATCCTTTGAAATCCCTTAAAACCTTCAGATACGTTCAGGTACAGTTTCTAAAACATTCAAATAACCTCTTTTGACTTGTACTCGTAAGTCCAAGAAACGATTTTAGGTCAAATTGTTCGAAATTCGTTAAAATTCCGAGAAAAAATTAAAGATAAAAGACCTTTTTTTAGCTTTAATTATAAAAGGTTAAAATTCAAAAGTATTTTACCTTCAGTGATTTAATTTTCAGTTAAAATCAAGGTTTCAAGTTTTTTATTCCAATTACAGAGGCTAGAAGATTACGGAAGTTAGAAGAGACTTTGTTTTCAAGATAATTAAAAGACCATAAAAGTTCATAAAAATTCATAAAGGGAGTTTCAAAACATATTTTTTTAATTCGACTCGTAAAAGACAACATTAATTAGTTGATACTGAAAGAGTCAACAATATTTTCTTAGGTGAAGGAATATTGTATCTTTCGCATTCTTCACGATATTTTCATGATTTATTATTGACTCTTTTTTCACGTCGTCTTGCAAGAGACAATTCGTATTGTCAATAAAGCAATGTGAAATAGGTGAATTGTGAAAATTTTTTAAAATCCTATGCTCAACAAATGTGTTGAATAAACGACATTTTTTCCTCGTGACTTTACAATTTGGACCAAGTTCTTAAGAATTCAGAAGAGCAAATAAGATAGCGATTAATATACTCCGGCACTTTCAAAACGATTTTTTAGTTACAAAACTTCGTCCAAAGTAGATTTTCTTTCATTGAACGGAAATGAGAGTTCTGATTAGAATTCTATGTTTGATCTCGCCGGTATTTTCTCAGCCTAGTGCCACGCCTAACATCCGTAAGAAAAAGAAAATTGATATTTAAATTTATTAAATTGTTTCTTTTGGTTTAATGTTTTGAATTTATTGTAAAAGTACATTTTGTAAAAGAAGGCTACAGTTATTGTATATGTATAGAATATCTCAGACCATTTTTCAACAATTTATAAAGGTTGGAAAGATTAAAATAAGTGAATTTTGAACTGAGCAATAAATACTTTCAAAATTAAAAGAGTTTAGAGAAGTCTATACAAGATATAAAATAGTTTAATTTTTGAAGCCTTATAAATAAAGGGCTCCAAATTATTTATTTTAAACAGAAATCAAAAACTTCTGTTAGCCATATACTTTTCAGCCCAAGTGAAAAATTAAAGAAAAGTGCATTTTCAGGAAAAACATTATTTTTAAGGCTCTTAACCCTTAGAGAAGTTCAGAATGAATTTTTATTACAACCTAAGCACATACAGAAGATAAATTATTTATCATAAAGTGGTTTTATAAATGCATTTTAAGATACCTTATGGTTTCAGTCGGGTATTCGTCCATTCATTGTACTTTTTTCAAAGAAGGGGAAGTGAAATAGGAAAAGGGAGGGAAAATAAGGGAGTTATGACGAAGAGAGGGTAAATTAGGAGAGAGGAAATGAGGGAAACGAAGGTCAGTGCTGCGATAATAGTGGGTAACAGGGGAAGTGAGGGCCGGGCTGGGGAATGAGGGGAAAGTAAGGCGGCGGGAGGAAAAATGTGGGGAAGGCAAATAAGGGAAGTGAGGTTGGGGAGGGGAAATTATATAAAGTTAGGATGGGAAGGGAAAGTGATAGAAAAAATTAGAAGAAGGGAAGAAGGGCGAGAACAAAAAAGGGAAGGGAGGAAAAATTATAGGGACGTAAATGAGAGATCTTCACCTATAATTTCTTCTCTTCTCCCTCACTGCTCCTTCATTACTTACCTTCCCAAACAAAAACTTTCCATGAAAATAAAACCTTCATACATTTTTCGATGATAAATACTTTCCAGGGTTATCTGAAATGATGCTGAATAAAAAAATAATTTTTTTCCAAATAGAAAAAAAGAATAAAAATCTTTGAAAAGTAGTTTAAACATTTTTACATTTTTATTTAAAAAAAACTAAACTAAATATTTTTTTGTAAATTGAATAATTTCGGAAGATTAGAAGTTAACGAATCTAAAATACAAATTTTTGCTTAAGAATAAAAATAATAGGCATGTCTTCTAAAATAATGTTAAAAAATACACTTTTTTCAAATCTACTAAATAGAGACATTAAGTCGTAGAATTTGATTCTGTTCGTGCAAACTTTAGTTTTAAGACTCTATATTATATAATTAATCTAGAACACTTTTGATATGTTTATGACTGAAAAAGTTTATCAATATGGAAGTAAATCTTGTTAAAATATATTAAAAACGCTTCACGGATCTCTTATAAACAATAATTGCACATTTTTGAAAATGATCGAACTTTTTGAATTTGCTTTTTTAAAAAAATGTGATGCAAATAGTTTCGAAGTATACTTTACATCTAGTAGAGATTAGGATTGATATTTCTTATTCAAACAAAAAAAATTTCTTTCATTTTTTGAAAATTTGTAAAATGGTGCAAAGCATATAACTTTTTTAATTTATTTTTAAATTTAAAATTCCTTTAAGATAATCTACAAGTCTTTTTGTCATGTACCGAAACGTTTACAAAGATTTATCTGAGATAGTATTAAATTTATTTGATATTTATTTAAAACTTTAAATAAATTTTCTTAATCATTCAAAAAAGCATTTTTTTTCTATTTTTTCTTTCAATTTAAAAAATTTTCAAAAGTATGCAACTTTTCTAATTTGCATCGAAATTTAAATTTTCATCGGGATAATTTGCAAGTCCTTTACCCGCCTGTACGAAATTTGACAAAAACTTATAAGATTTAAAAAAAAATTATTTAAAATTTTGAAAATGTAAAAATTTGTTAAAAACTAGAATTCGAAAATTTGGACGAGTAGATTACACTCTCAGGAATGAGAATGTAAAAATATAATAACAGAACGTTGAAAAAGTAAATACGGATTGACTACCTCAAAATAATTTTCCGCAAGACTAATCTAATTTGCCAGCTTTTTAGATGAATATTTGGAAGATTATTTGTCTTAAAAAATGTTACGATTTCACAGAAATCAAAAACTTCTTGTGCTCATTTACCTTTTGTCCCAAGTGAAAAAAATACAAAAACGTGCATTTTAGGAAAAATATTGCTTTCAGCTCTTAACCCTTAGAGAAATTCAGAAATTGCAAAATTCCAGAAGTTTAAAAGTCTGAAATTCAAAATATTTAGCAAGAAATAGAACAATTATAAATTATTATAAAATAAAATTAAGAAAATAAATACAGACTGAATACTGTAAAGGAATTCCATAAGATTAAACCTTTTTACATCGTTTTAAAAAAATTATACAGGCAACAAGATTTAAAAAAATAGCTAAAAATTGTTAAAGAAATCAGGTTAAAAAGTTTAAGGGAGGTTAAGGGAGGTCGAAAAAGGGGTGTGAGCAAAATTGGGGAAAGTGTAGTAGTGGTATGTAGTGTAAGGGTAAGGATATGTCGCCCCCCCCCCCATTTCTGTGAGGTTGCAAAAAAAAAAATCCACTCCAAGTTTGAGCCAAATCGGTTAATATTAAGACGTGCCACAAGGGTTCTAAAAATCCCATAAGATTAACATGGAGAAATTTTGGTTTTCGGAAAAATGGAATTCAAGTTTCTGGATTTAAACTTAGCTTGCGGGGAATATTGATAATTTCTTGGAAAGTCTCTAATTAATCATTTCTATTAAATTACTTAAAATTTTGATGCCCCCCACCCCCACTTTTGGAGACACAAAAATGCCCTAAAAAACTGAAATAGACATTTTTGCCAAAAATTGTCATATAAATGTTCTGTTTTTTTCTTTTATGCTATACATTTTTTTGTCAAGTGGAATATTTTTAAGTATTTTTCAACTAATTAGGAATTAATTGAACAATTTTTTTGTTTAAATAATTTTTTTGCACTCACTCATTGAAAGGTAGATTTTTTATATGTTATTGGACAATCGGTCATTTTTAGGAATAATTATCTTTTATTTAAGCATTTAGTATTTGTTTAAACAATTTATGATTATTTAATTGTAACTTTTGGTTAAAAAAAGGTTTAAAACTCTAGTTTTTTTAAATTTAGTTAGTTTTGCTGCTTATTGTTAAATATCGACGTCATTTAGATACTAGTACCTTACATTGTAATAAATTCCTATTTGTTTGAATACATTTGGTTCGTTTAAACAAATTTTTTTTTTAATAAATGTTTAAAATTTCTGTTTTTTGCAATTATTGTGGTAATTTGTCATTGTAAATAGCAAAATTTTTTGTCTCAACCGTTATAGTATTGCTTAATAAATTAATTAAACATTAGTTTAACATTTTGTTGGAAATTGTGATTCAAAAATCTGTCTTTTTTCTCAATTCAATTAAGTATATCGCTTATTGTTAAATATTTAAACGTCAAACTCGCAGACACACCCGTTTGTCCTATGAAAGCTCAAAGTAAGATTTTGTTTTCCTTGATGTTGATCCCGCAGATTAGCTCTTATTATTCTCGAAAGACTAACAAATTTTTGTATTTTTTTAACGTCACTGGAAATTGAAACAGAAATTTTTCTCTCAGCGATGACAAACTACCACAATAATTGCAATGAACAGAAATTTCAAAAACTTATTTTCGAACAAAAATGTTTGAAGAAACAAAATTAATTTAAACAAATAAGAATTTATTACAAAATAAGGTACTAGTATCTAAATGACGTGGATATTTAAAAACAAGCAGAAAAGCTAACTGATTTTTTTTGAAACTAGAGTTTTATACCTCTTTTTAAGAAAAAGTTACAATTAAATGATAATTAATTGTTTAAACAAATACTAAATGCTTAAAACAAAGATCAATATTCCTAAAAATGTCCAATCGTCGAATAAAACATAAAAAATCTACCGTTTAATAAGTGAGTACAAAAAAAATTATTTAAACAAAAATAAATTATTTAAACAATTTTAAATTAGTTGAGAAATACTTAAAAACATTCCACTTGACAAACAAAAATAAGAGGGGGTGGGGGCATCAAAATTTAATGTAATTTAATAGAAATGATTGATTAAAGACTCTCTGACAAATTCTTAATATCTCCCGCAAGCTAAGTTTAAATCCAGAAACCTGAATCCCATTTTTCCTAAAATCAAAATTTCCCCATTTTAATCTTATGAGATATTCACGGCCTTTGCGGCATGTCTTAATATAAACCGATTTGGCTCAAACTTGGAGGGATTTTTTCCCCAGAAACCTCACAAAATGGGGGGGGGGTGGCATGCCCTTTAATACAAAAAATGTCAACAAGTATGATTATGGATCACCTTAGTGAGCATTATGGGAGAATTAGGGGAATAAATACAACGGTAAATATGGTGAAAGGAAAGTAGAAAATGTATGGGGAAATACGTGGGAGTTAGTAGGGCAAGTGAGGGGAAATGAATGGAGGGAAACTGATGCTAGTGAAGTGAAAAAAGCTGGGAGAAGTATAAATAAATGGAAATAAGGGGATTAGAATTAATGGAGGAAAGGGGAAACAAAGTAAGGGCAAGTGAAGGAAATTTGGAGAGGAAGAATGAGGGGAAATGAGGGATCAGTCAGTAGGATCACTCAGTAGTGATAGAAACAAGGAATGAGAAAGTAGGAGAAGTAGTAGGTCGAAAGGGGCATTGTGTTATTAGAAAAAGGAAGAATGGAAGTGAGGGGAAAGTAAGGAAAGAGAATTGCATTAAAAATGTAGGGTAGGGATTGGGAAAAAATAAAGAAATCGTAAGTAGTGGAAGTAAGGGAAAAATAGGGAGTAGAGAAGTAGGGAAAGTAGAGCAGAGGGTAGCAAAAATGACTTTAAGTAAGGAAGCTAGTTTGTCAAAGAAATTGAGAAGCTAGTAGGGTGGCGCAATCTGTAAAAAATTAATCTTTTCAGCCTAAAAATCAAATTGTTCTCTTAAAAAATTGTATTTAAAGACTGAGAATTGCATTATGAAAAAAATTGTGTTTGCAGAAAAGCTTCAGGCAGAACTGCTAGCAATACCCAGAAATTGGCTTCTGTAGACAATACCAAAAATTTATCAACATGCTTACGAAGATGCCCATCGAGAAATCTTTGAGCAATTACCGCTGAAAAGAACTAAAGTGGTAGTGAAAAAAAGTGGCAGCTATATTATTGGACATGCCCAATGGAAAAATGGAAACTATTTTTTGGTACCATTCTGCGAAAATGCACAGTTTCAGGATTCAGGGATACACAGACTTAGAATGAAATTTTTGGGAGAAGATGCCAGGCCGTATGAGACATTGGATCCGGCTGATCTAGTTAATCATTTGTTCTTCCAACCCATAGAAAAAAAATACCTTTTTACCGCCAAGGTTGGATCAAAGAGAGGCACTAACCCCTCTATTCCTGGCAAATCCAGTGATTCGGCAGTTAACAAAGCTTATCGACAAAACTACGAAAGGGAATATCCGATACCATAAAGAATACTGATTATTGCCCTTCTTTACTGAATAATTTGATCAGAAAAGAATATATTTTGCTTACTTGAAATTTAGTGCTATTCTTTTAATAAATAAACTCTGATATAGAATGTCGATAACCTGCTGTGCTTGAGAACCCAGTGGGCAAAAAAATTGAGGATGTCCTAGAGACCTCTTTTATAACATGTCTTTTGGTCATCCTATGGATGCTCTTATAACGTCTAATGTCCGTACGAAAGATGTCCCGAGAACGTCCATATCTTTAAGACGTCTTTAGATCCTCTTTAGGACATTGCACGTCTTAAAGATGTTCATTAGCCTGACATACAACGTCCTAGAAACGTCCCAAGGACGTTCTTGGGATTTTCATAGTTTTGTGTCCACTGGGAAAGGTTTTCTGCAGTTTTCCTTCATCTTGGCAAAAAGTGCAAGCAAATGTGATCGTATTCAATCTATATTCGGCTGCAGACGATAAAGATAAGTTTTCCTAATTTGAATGTTCAAAAAATGTTGAAACACATGATTAATAAACTAATAAGGTACATAAAAAATAATAAATTTACATTTCTTCATTATTTGTTCGTTCGCTATTCTCCCATGAAACTAAAGCCGTATTTCTAAATTTTACTTTTGAGCAGGGTAACTGGAAATTCTTATTTTTAAAAATCTATTACTTTTCCGCCTGGTTTTCCTTTGGCTAGTATTGTTATTTAGTTTTTTTTTATTAATATTTAAATACCAGCATTTTGATCTTGGAACTTTTAAGCTTTTCCGACACACAAGATGAATTTTCAATCCAAAAGGACGAATTTCCAAAAAGATAAATTGTTAGAAAAATGTTAAATTTTTTTAAATAATAGTGAAATTGTTAACCAAGCTCTTGAACTTTCAACATCTATAAAAGCAAAATAATTGGATTTTCAAGCTAGAAAGTCCGAAATTTTAGGAAACAAATAATTTTTAGCTTGGGAAATCAATTTTCAACTAATGTTTTAATTTTTAATGGCGAAAAATGAATTTTGACCAAATAGTTCAATTTTTTAAAATAAAAAGTAAATAATTTTTTAACAAACAGTCACATTCACAACCAATTTGTTTAACAGAGCGGTTCAACCTTTAATTAACTACTTTAATTTTTAATCAAAAGCAGGTAAGTTCGTAAAAAAGACTAATTTTTAGAAAAATATATAAACTTTCAATACAAAAATAAAAAGTTCTAACACAATTGTTGAATTATTTACCATAAAAGATTAATTTTCAAAGAAATCGTTGCATTTTTCGCCAGATATTTTTTTAACTTAAAATGTGTTTATTAAATTTTCAGTTATAAAATTAACCTTCCACCAAAAAAAAAAGAATTTTCAAGAAAATAATCAAATTTTCAAACATAAAAATTAATTACAAACTAAATCAGAGGACTTCACAACCAAATAGCTGGACCGTAGATAAAAATCTTAATTCGTTACACCACCAAAAAAAGAAATGTTGAACATAAGATCTACAGTTCAAACAAAAAGTTGTAATTTTAACTAGAGAATATACATTTTCAACAAAAAATGGAATAATTAAATCAATATTCATTAACCTAATTTTATTTCCAATTCTCTTACTGAATTCTTAACAACAAAAGACTATTTCGTAATGAAAAATACAATATTCCATATTTTGAACAAAAAATATTTTCATTTTTAATGAAAAAAGTTGAACCAGAAAAGACATATTTTTAATGAAATTGCCAAATTTACAAAGACAAAAAAAATTCTCTACAAAGGAGTTGCATTTTGAACCCTTAAATAGCACACCTCAAAATAATTACATTACTGACACAAGGGGTGTTAGATACCCCACGTGTTTAAACGTGTATTGTGAGGCCTGCACTCTATATTTTTTAACAAAATTTTTATAGGATATAGTTTAACATGTATTTTTAAAAGTCCAACTGGTTTATAACCATTTTTAAGCATAAGATAGTTCAAAAAATGTTTGAAAAAAACCCGGAAAAAATGAGTTTTTTTTAAATACAAATTCATGACTTGCGTAATTTTAAATATTTTTGGCCAAAAATTATTCGCCATACTCTCGCAATACTATTGTTTCAGAAAAAGATTTCTGCAATAATGAACATTCTAAAAAAAGGTACTTATTTCCAGATATGAAGACGTATTTTTTTGGGTAAAAATTAGCAGTATATTTTTTCATATTTAAACCAATTTTTATTTATAGAAATGCATTCAAAATGTTGTACAAGTGAAAAATATATCAAAGTGATTAATACAATTGTTCAAAAATCTTATTA
>NC_046663.1:20642758-20655504 GCF_010883055.1 Belonocnema kinseyi
CACCATGCGTGGCCATAGATTATAAGCCAGCTTTGAATGTCAAAAACACTATAAAATATTTTTTTTCTAAATTTCACATTAAATAGTATACTTAATTTAAGAATAAGTCAAAAAGAAACAATTTAAAACGCAACAATTTTGCTTCCTAGATACTTTTTTATAAAATGCTGGCACAAGGGGTGTTCAACACCCCACGATATTGACAGGTCAACTTTGGACGGCTGCTGATCGAACACTCACGCTATGCGATCTATGCTAACATGCTTTCCTGTTAGTTAGTGATCCCAATAAATGCTAGATAGCGACTATATTGAACTTTGGAGCGCAAACTTTTTTTTGGGTGTTATACACCCAAGGTGCCGTTTAAGGGTTAACAAAAAAGATCTTTCTTCCGTGGTCGCGGGTGACTTTGAGTCCGTGCACGGCCGTGGTTCTCTTTCTCATGCACCGCTCTTCTCTTTTTTGTGAATTTTAATTGTAGCAGTGTTCTTTTAAATAACCATTTAAATTAACATATAATGATCATTTAAGCGATGAATTTCTGAAAATAAAACCAATAATCTAACGACAAAATTTGGAAAACCATCATAACATGTTCCTATTACAATCTGAAAAAAACCTTATTTTTTTACCTAAAAAAGAAAAGGAAAAAACTCGTTTTCCCTTTAGACAAAAATAAGAAAGAGGAAAAAATGAGAAGGCAAACAACAAAATCTCCAAATTTATCCCCTCTTTTTTAGTTTTATCCAAAGGGAAAACTAAATTTTTTCTTTTCTTTTTTAGTGGAAAAAAAATTGGTTGAAGAAATTTTCAACGAGAAATTAATAGGTGACCTAAAATTTGACCTTGAACTTCAGCTGCAAGATCATTTTAAGGTAATTTGTGTGTTTTAAAATGAGGACTGATTTTTTTGACATCGCCAATCAAAAAAGTGCGAATTTTCAAGTGTAAATATATACTTAGGTCATAGGTCAGGTATGAAATTACAGGTTCGCAGTAGGTCATTTAAACTTTAGCAAGGTCCGGCTTGTTTAACGGCACGTCACTCTATTTCCTCAGGTCAAGGACATTCTTGGAGTAACTTTCAAAGGGAAATTCAATGTTTACATTCAATTTGACCTTGAAATTGACCTCCAAAATCATTTCAAGGTCAACGTTGTGTTTTTGAAAGGGAGCCCCTATTTTTTACATCAGAAATGACAGGCCATTATTTATTTATGGCCTTAAAAACAATGTATTTTTTATAAACACACCCTACCATAAAGGCCACAATTTTCAAGTTATTAGCGGTCCCTTTTTTATATTATTTATTTTACCATAAAGAATGTAATCATCTTGAGCGAAATTTTTGATATCTGACCCTTATTGTTTAAAACTATTCTTATTAACAAAAACGCTTAATTTAGGAAATGGATTTTTTCTTAATTTTTTTTATCAATCTATAGTGCAAAATAAAACTTTACACTTACGTGATATTTTTTCGTACGACCAGCGATTATTTATTTATGGGCTTAAAAACAATGCATTTTTTATAAACAAGCCCTACCCAAAAAATCACAATTTCTAAGTTATTAGGGATTACCTTTTTTATGTCCTTAATTTTACCATAAAGAATGTAGTTATATTAGGTAGCAATTTCGATGATTTCTGTACTTTTTCTCATATCATGCGTTGTTTGGCTTAAAATTTTAATTTTAGTTTAATTTTTTTATTTTGAAAATTCTCTAACTCTGATCATTTTCTTTTTATATAAAAATGTCATAAGGATAAATTATTAAAGTTTCTGAGTACTATGAATAACCGTACATAGAATTTTGAAATCTTAAAAAATGTGGTTTCAAAAATTTGGAAAATGCGCTCACTTTTTGAATTTTGATCCAAAATAGCTGGTTTCCGAATATGTTTTTTCTATTATGCCTTAAAAAAGTGTGCTATGTAGAATCCAACCTGATCGATTTTTCGAAAGTTATCGCGCCCACAGAATATAGACTACAGACAGACAAACACCTTCGTAAAAATCGTTTTTTTTTTCTAACTCAGGGGGTCTCAAAACGTGAAGATTTGATGGAAAACGACAAAGTAAAATTTTACATAAAACCAATACCTTTTCATTAGGATGACAATGTAATAAAGAAAAAATCGATTTTCTTAATCGAGCGTTTTTGTTAACAACAATAGATATAAACAATTATGGTGTAATATAAAAAAATCTACCCAAGATAATTAAAGTCTTTATGGTTAAATTAAAGATATAAAAAAAGATGATCGCTAATAACTTGAAAATTGTGGCTTTTATGGGAGAGTGTGTTTATAAAAAATACATTGTTTATAAGGCCATAAATAAATAATGACTAGTCGCACGAGAAAATATCAAGAGAGTGAAAATCTTTATCAAGTGTCAAGGATGAATAAAAAAATATTTGAGTCAATTTTGGTAATTAATGGTCATTATTTATATTAATTGTTATAAACAACTCAGCAACAAAAATTATAATCAACAATTTATTTTAATAATGCTGGATAAAACTTTCGAAACAATTTGAAGAAAAATTATGACACTGGTTGATCTGGATGATTATTTATTAATAAATGAAGAGTCTTAACGATTTCATCTTAAAAATAACAACTTTTTAAGAACAATTTAAGAAAAAGATATTTGTATTCGATCGGAAGACTTCTTTTTCCTTTCAAGAGATCTATTCTTTATATAGAAAATGTACAATTTTTTATTTTTCTGAATTATACATTCTGCGGCAACACTGTGAAAATATGTCAATTTTGTTCAAAAATAATTTGTTTATAACGCTATACATTGCAAACGGTTCGTCGTACGAAAAAAGGGCAAGACGCAAAAGTTTTTTTGCACAGCCATGTTAAAAATGCTTTTATCAATTTTTTTGTCTATAAATAATGTAATTGTTAAAAAAATGTTTAAGCAAAAATTGACCCATATTTCGAAAACCTGCGCAAGATATTCTTAATCAGAATTTCGGAAAATAAAACAAAAAATCTAACGACCAAATTTGGACAACCACTATAAAATCTTCTTCTTGCAATCTAAAAAAAAATGTTTTTTTTTCCCTGAAAAAGAAAAAATACTATATTTACATTTTTTTGCCTTGATAAGAGTGCTTTATGGGTGCCGGAACGTTGGTGATTGCTTTTTACAAATGTGTTTTTATTGTAGTTTGATAATAAATAGAAATAAAAGAGAGATGGGAGGGAATCTGGATCGTTGCCTTCTTATTTTTCTTTCCTCTTTTTTAGTTTTATCGAGAAAGGAAAGGAAATTCTTTCCTTTTTAAAAGAAAATTTTTGTTTTGTTTGTTTCAGATTGCAATGTAACATTTTATAGTGGTTTTATAAATTTGTTCGTTAGATTCTTGGTTTTATTTTTAAGAATTCTTCGCATTAACTTGACTATTGGACGCTAAATAGTATTTTAAATTTGATTTTGATCTCATTTAAATTTCTTAAATTAGATATTTTAAATCATTTAATATTAATTATTATTTCGCGTGGTCTTGAAAGAATTAACATGTTAGGCGTATGATTGTTCATATTTACTTTGATCGAATTACATGGCCTAATTTCGAAAATATACGACTAAACGAGATTATTTGTATCTTTAATAAAATAAGATAAAATAGACGAATTGTACAAATGTATTACCATAATTTTTTTGCTAATGTGTTACATAAACAAAATTTTATCTTCGTAACTTCGGAATGTAGAAAAAAAGCCTAATAATTAGGGAGGACAAATAAGATAGCGAATAATATATAAACCCAACAATTTTCAAAAAAATACATTAGTAATCGAAATTATTAATAAGTGAAGTTTCTTTTGAATCACAAAAATGAGAGTTCTGATGGGAAGTCTTATTTTTATCTTGCCGATTTTTTCTCAACCTATTCTTCCATCTGTTATCGGTAACTTTATTAATATATTTATTTTTTATACTAAATTATTTAGATTAGGATAAAACTGCATCTTCTTAATGTAGAGCCGTCACCAACTGTTAAAAATTCAGCAAGAAAACGGTTTATTTATGTAATTATTGTGAAAATGAGACGGTGGATTTTTTAAATTTTGAGGATAAATAATTTACTTATTATTTTAAGAGAATAATTTTAAGCGTTGATGGTTTAAAAATGTGGGGTAACAGAATTTGAATACAAAATAATTAAAACTTGTAAAGATTTTTTTAAAGTTTTGTAAAGTTTCCTAAAAATGAAAGACATTTTTTAGGTTCCTAGGAAAAATTAAAATAATTTTTTATTTCGAAAAATTAGTTTTAAGGTATTATTTAAAATGTTTCAAAAATGGTCAAAGAAGAATCTCAAAGATTTTGAGGAAATATTAAAAATTTTACAGAGTAAATAAAAAATTCACGAAAAATTTTAATAATCTTTAGAGATTAGAATGTTTATAAGGTCTGAAAAGATGAAAAAATCAATTTCCTTGCACCTGTTTGAAAGTTTTAAATAATTTTAAAAAATAAACCTAAAGAGAAATTTAAAAAAGGTTTTAAATCGATATCAAACCATTTCCTAAAATTTCGAGAGAGTTCACAACATTTTAAAAGAAAATGTTATCATTTCATAATATTACAAACTAAACACAAATAAACAATCGAGTAAATTTAAGAAATATTTAGTAGAATGAAGATATTGAAAATGAACTTTAAACTTTAAAAGATTTTTTGAAATTTAGATACTTAAAGATTTCCAATGTAAACTTTAGAAGATTTAAAATAACTTCGGAAGTTTCTAATAGCATAAGAAAAATTGCTTTGAAATTTTTGAGAAAATTTAGAAGATTCTAAGGTAATTTAAAAAATATTTTAAATGATATTTAAAAATTTTGAAAAAAAATTCGAGTCAATTAAAAATATTTGTTGGAATTTAAGACGTTTCAAATAGATTACAAATATCTGAAATCTGGGAAACATTTTATAAAATTTATCAAATATTTCTTGATTCCTTCTTAACTTCTAAAAGTCTCAAACATCTTTTGAAAAGACTCTCATTTTTCATAATATTTTATAAAATACTATATAATAAAAATTTTTTTTTTAAATCTTCTAGATTGTGTTCTTACACGTCTAAAATATTCAAAAATCTTTTTGTTTTTAATTTTCTCAAGAATCTTATGAAAATTATATTTATATAAATTAAAAAAAAAACTAATAATACTCATTTACTTTAAAGTGGATTTATCATAACAAGTTGAAAAATAATTTTTAATTAATTTGTGTTAAGCAGAAACCCGTACGATAAAATTAATTTTGATTAAACATTTTTATCGTTATTATTATTATATAAATTATCATTCAGATCGTTATCATAATTCACTCTGACACTATCTTGGTGTTCTTTTCGTCCAATGTGTAGAGGCCTTTTTGTCCAATATAAGATTTTCCACAGATAAGCCAAGATTAAATAAATTATAACCATAATATGAAATAGTAATATTTTTTTGTTATAATTCTTTTTTAAATGTTATTAGAATCGTTAGTTAGGTTTTTTTTGTATTATTTTAATTAATCTTTTATCAGTGTGTTTATTAATAACATTTTGTGGATAGTTGTTTAGAAAAAGATCATGTTTTACTATTTCTAAGTTTTCGTTTTTGAATTTTTTGTCAGAAAGTAAAACAACTGAGTTAACTAAGTTTTTATAATAGAAATCTTTGTTATACGAGATGTTTAGATAGAAAATTGAGTAATTGACTAGAATAATTTGATTTGAGAAACCAATCAGTAGAGATGTGACCATTATCATTTATAATAATCCTAAATATAATCTTTCATATATGGAGTTAAAACATTTAATATTTTGTTCAATTTTATCTCTAGGAATAATAAGAAAACTATTATAAACCTACCTAAAGTAGGAAATAATTTGAAAATCTAATTTATTAAAAATATCAGATTCTCAATCTCACATTACCATATCACCTAAATTATTAGAAATCGGGGAACCCATTAGAGTTCTGAAAGTTTGTCTGAGAAAAGTTTTTTTAAATTTAAAATAGGTTTTATTTATTAGGAATTCAATTCCTTCTTTAAATTTAGCTAAAGGTAAGGAAGTGAATTTTTAAATGTAAAACCATCTTTTTTTAATACTATTGAGAACCAAATCTATAGGAACATTAGTAAAAAGGGAACTAATAAAAGGGAAGCAATTGGTTTCGAAAATCCACCTATTATGACCGAATACTTAATTTTCTATCTGAATACCCCTTACAACAAAACATTAATAATATAGAAATTTTAGTTAACTTAGCTATTCTTTATTCTGACAAAAAAATTTATTAATGAAAACTTAGAAATAGTAAAACATTACCTTTTTCTCTGTAACTTGCCACAAAATGTTATTGATAAACATACTGATAACATATTGATAAAAGTAATACAAAAAACTTAACTAATGATTCGAATAACATGAAAAGAGAATTTGACCCAAAAAACAATAGTACTATTTCATATTATTCTAAAATTTCAGAAAATATAAAAAGACTATTAAAAACTTATCAAATCAGCACTACTTCTTGTATAAATTCTAAACTTAATAAAATGATAAAATCAGGTAAAAATCAATTAGAAACTTTGGAAGAAATGACGTCATTTACCGATTATCTCGTTACTGTGGAAAATTTTATATTGGACAAACAAAAACACGTCTACACATTTGAGGAAAAGAACACCAAGTTAGTCTCATATTAAATTATGATAAAGTTCCTAATGTCCATTGATGTAATAATGATAACAATAAGTCCTTATTTTTTCTGTGGGATCTGATTAAAAATTTATATCAAGAAAGTAATCCTACAGAAAGAGCTTTTACTGAAATTTTGTTCATCAGAAAAGAACTTGGTAATTGTCTTAATAAAATTAGAGATCTAGAACATTTTAAAGAATCATAGGTTTCTATTGTTGAATTATTTTTTTGAATTTATCATAATATTTCTAACAATAATATTCCTCTCATAAAAAATAATATGTTTTTTTAAATCTTTTGAACTTTTTATCTACCAGTATTTAAGATTTTTAAAAATTTATTTCAATAAATAGAAAAATGTCCTTTACTTACCTTTACTAAATTATAACCTGGAATTTTGGTTTTAAGTGATACACTCCAAAAATTATTAATGACTTTCGTGACTTATTCTACAGTTGATTACACAGGGCCACAAAATGGTTTTGGGACTTTACTGGGATTCTAATAGGATTCTAATAAATTCCAGGTTAAAAAACCTGGAAATTCTGCATAAATTTCGTGCCCAAACCCACAAACACCAAATGAAAAAGCCTCAAACCAAGAAACCCTAAGCCAACAAGACCTAAACCCACAAGATCCAAGCCCACAAGTCCCAAATATACAAGCTCCATTTCCTCAAACCTACAAACCCCAAAACCAACAAACTTACAAACCCCAAACCTCAATTCCACAAACCCAAATACCTCACATCTTATAACACCAGTTGAGAAATTAATACAATTTGGGGTTGGTGTGTTTGGGGTTTGTTAGTTTGGGGTTTGTAGGTTTGGGGTTCGTGGGTTGAGGATTGTTGGTTTGGGGTTTGTACGTTTGTGAATATGGAGCTTGTGAGTTTGGAATTGTTGGTTTGGGGATTGTACGTTTGTGGCTTTAGGGTTTGTGGGTTTAGGGTTTGTGGGTTTAGAGTTTGTGCGCTTAGGGTTTGTGGGTTTAGGGTTTGTGCGTTTGTGGATATGGATCTTGTGGGTTTGTGCATTTGTAGGTTTGTGAATATGGAGCTTGTGTATTTGGGGCTTGTGTGTTTAGAGCATTTTGGTTTGGCGTTTGTGGGTTTGTTGAAATGGAGCTTGTGGGTTCTGGGCTTGTTGGTTTGTCGTTTGGGGTTTGTGGGTTGGGGCTTCTTAGTTTGTGGGTTTGAGGCTTCCTAATATGAGGTTTATAAGTTTGGGGAAAAAATTTCTGCAGAAATTCTAGGTTTTTAACTCTTTTTTTAATTTTACTGCAAATCCTGACATGCTCGATCAATTTTGTGAAAGGATTCGAGTTCAGCGACCCCAAAAACATACAGCATACCTATTAGAATCCCATTAGACTTCCAAAACCATTTTGTGGCCCTGTGTTATCTACTGCGAAGCTTATAATTTTATAATTTTTATATTTACAATAAGTTTATTGTTTTTACAACTTTATTAGAATATAATATTTGAAAATTGGTTCCTCTGATGGAGATGGTGGGTTGGAAAAGTAAAATTGATTAAAATTAATGAGTTTTAAAGTGCGTGATGAATACTTCGAAAATTATTATTATTTGATTGTCCGCCGCTACGTGTATCGAATTTTTAGTAGTAATAGCCGAATTTGTTTAATACAAATAGAGATGAAAAAGGGTCAATTTATTCCGAAATGTCAGTACAACTTGCCAGATTTTATCGGTACGCGCAAACAATTTATATTTAATTACTTCGTTTCAAGATTATGATTTAAGTTCTTATGATAACCGGTATGCCAGTCACTTATATTCATCATATTATATATTATTTTTATCTGTATCCATCTATATTAATTAAATTCTCATGATTTATGATTAAGACAGTATTAGAATTGTCCAAAATTGACATCACAGTTTTTCAACTGATCTCCTCGTTTCGAGAACCCCTGAATTCTAATTTTGATCGCAAAAAAATAATAAAAAGTAAAAATTCCATTTTGTGGTCAACGTATGTATAATACAAAAAAATGAATGAACAAAGATTATGATTTCAAAGAGGATCTACGCCAGCAACCACTTTTTGGAACCACGCGTGGTTTTAGTTTTATTCATCAAAAATTACTTTAAAAATAAAAATTTCTGAAAAAGAAACAAAGGCACGGAAAGAAATTTATAGACAAAAGTTTTTCACTTAAAAAATAGGTACAGATTTTTTATAACTTATTATATCCTCGTCATCAATGAATAAAAAACTATTCGAATTTTTCTAAATTTGACACCAACACATTAAAATTACGTACCAAACTACGCAAAATGCGAAAAAAACTTTTAAACAGATTGTAGCTTTTAAAAAATCCTATCAATTTTTACTTTTAAAAGTGGTACGCAGAAAATAGAAATATTGAGCCAATAAGCGACGTAACATATAGGAAAAAGTTTTTAAAGGATTTTCTGCATTTAAAAATTCTTACAGCATTTATTTGTACAATTTTTTAACGGAATTCCTCATTTTTAAATTATTTATAAAAAATAATATGAAAAAAATTCCCATATTTAGCATAAGAACGTGAGATAGGGAAAATGTATGAGAAAAAGATGGTAGCTTTTATTTAGTTTAAGGTAGGTCAGAAAATAAATATACATTTAGGAAATTAGGTTAGAGGAAGTAAGGAAAACTAATAAAAAGGCAGTTAGGGGAAGTGGTGATTGTAAAATTGAGGAAAAGCGAGAAAAGGAAAAATAGGGAAAGTGAGGAAAAATAAAGGGAATTAAGGGGAGGGCAAGAGGAGAAAGTAAAGGGGGGTATAGAGAGAAGTAATATTGCTAAAAATAATTCTATTTAATGAATGCTAAGTTTTTTTTTCTTATTTTCTTATTTTTGTTTAATGTGATCAGTATTTACGGATCGGTATTTACGGATTAGTATTTACGAGATCGGTCATTTTGATTCCCGATGATATCACAACAGTCAATCTATATCCAAGTCCACAATTTTCAGGCGAAAAAAGTCGCCTTTTTCGCGTAACTTGATGCGTTTGGAAAGGTTTTCTGCAGTTTTCCTCTCCCTTGGCCAAAAGTCCATGAAAATGCGCGAGAAATTAATCTGAATTCGGCTGCAGACGATAAAGATACGTTTTCCTAATTTAAATGTTCAAAAAATGTATGAGCATGTAAGTAATAAAATAAAATAAATGTAATTTTCAAATAATTTTCTGGTTTGTTTATAGTCGTCGAAGAAGGAGTTCCCAGATATTCTTGATATTGACAAGGAAAGTTTGAAGAAATTTTCTTTTTATTTTACATTTATCGTAAAAACTTATGACTCGTTTTGCAGAAAATGCATTTTTAAAGTTCACATTTATTTTTATTATACTTTACTTATGCAAATAAATAGATCGTTTTTATTATTTTCTCGTGCAAAAAATCTTAATCCTTCAATTGTAAATATCTCCCGCATTCTGAATTTGTTTTTAAAAATAATGAAATTATCTAATTTAAAATTTTTTAATCAGTGCTTAAATTACGATATAGTGTTTTAAGATATACAAACATACACTAAAAATAATTTATTTTTATTCTGAAGAATATTCTAATTTGAATTGGTTATAAAATTATTTGTTATGATGATTTTTGTTATGATGATGCTTAATATTCTAACAGCCTTTTGTATTATAAAAGAAATTACTCAAAAAAGACCAACAAATTTTGAAAAATGTAAACATGTATTATACATTAATTAAATGGAAACTTCCAAGATTGAATATACAGCTAGTTTAAAAAGTGTTTTATTATTTAATTTTTCTAATTTTTCAATCTGTGAATCAAAATAGTTTTGTCATTTAATTTTTCCAACAAACTTGATTCATTCAAATTTTCTCATTTTTGGTTAATTTTTTTCAATCGGACGAATTTTTGATGACGTAAAAATAAAAATAAACCTTTTTCAAATTCAGAGAAAAAGTGAAAAAAATTAAAAATAAAGTTTCCTCCTTCAAATTAATAAAAATGTAAGAAAAAAAGTGAACTCTTTCAGTTCCGAGAAAATGTAAAACAAAAATTTCCTTTCGTTTAACTCAGTAAAAATGATAACATGTTGAATTTTATTAATATCTAAAAACTGTAAAATATCCCTCTGTGAATTAAAAAAAATTAGGTTGTATGATGGTGAAACAGACTTTCCCAATTGAGTTGTCTAACACATCGTGTTCAACATCACAGTTGTGGTGTCCTATAGCTTCATCTCCGAATTGTCCCCTAAAATAGTCTCTAAAAGCCTCCAGTATCCCGTGCGCATCATATAGAATTTCCCCATTACTATTTCTTATGTTGAGAAATTCTATACTCTTATTGCCCTTCATTTCTTTATAAAGCAATTTCTTGCTTCCTTCAGTCATTTTGTATTTTCTTCTCTTCTTCTGCTCTACTTTTATCTTTACTTTCTTTAATTAATCGTTTGAGTTACCTCAAAGTTCTCCTGTACGCTTCTTTCTTTGCTTTTTGGGCAGCCTGAATTTCATCATTCCACCACGCATCACCAAACATTCTTTCTACAAACGCGGTACCACACACTTCGATCGCACACCTAACAATCATATCCCGGAACATTCTCCATGCGCCCTCTATATCTTTGTTTTTTGTAAGCTCCTCCCATGTTGCCCTATCTATGCTTTCGATTATCTTATTTTGAAAATCGATTCACACATCCGCTTTCTTTAGGTTTTCAATTTTTATTCGCAATTGCTTTGTTTCTTTGTTCTCTTTTTTTCTCTATCGCCGACCCAAGTTAATTTTGGATATCAGAAGGTAATGATCAGTGTTGCATTCAGAGCCACTAATGTCCTTGTATCTTTGCCTAATGGTTGGTTTTTGGGTTTTCTATTATCTCCATAATAAAACAAAATTTTAAAAACAACAGTTATTCAAAAATTTAGAATTTCTTATTTGGGTTTTTCTGATTCGCGAGATAAACGTCCGGTATCTCTGAAGTCTTGTTGAAACTGAATTAAGGGACGAAGCTAGAACTACATGCTAAAGATGGTTTACAATTACGTCACATTCCCTGTGACCTAGAAAAATTCTACAAAGGAGGTTTTAAGAAAAAGAGCTTCTTCAAAGTCCTTTCAAGACCATTGAAATTTTCTAACCTAATCCTTTATAATTTAATAAAGTTTATTTTTCTTTAACTAATACTTGCTCTATTACTGTATTGGTTATTAAATTTATCATACTTAAGTTTGATCATTAAAGGATTTTTATTCGATACAATTAATTTCCAAATAGCTTAGTTATGAATAACTGAATTATAATTGCATATTTTAAATGGACAGTCAAATATTTCTAAATATTAAAAATAGTTATTTTGCTCAAATGCTGAATTTTTAAATATTCATTATTTTTTCGTGTTAATTTATTTAATCATATATAGTCAGTGAATGAATACGAACTTGTGGAACCACTCGAAGGACTGCCGCGCAACCAGCCGTCTGACCAAAGCCGGTCGCCACCACTAGAAAACGGTGGAGCGAGGAAAAAATCTCAAAAAATTGTATTGAAGATTAACCCAATCTGCTAGGCTACCTGAATAAAATTATGCTTTTTCAAGAAGAAAATGCAAAAAAATGCTTTATTTAAGCCAAGTGCACAGAAACCTGTTATTTAACATAATCCCACAACTAAGGATTTGGTGGAAATATTTTTTTTTAATATTCTAGAATTTCTCTTTAAATTCTGATTGAACATGATTGAATGGAGAAAATACGCTTACACTTGTGACATTTAGATTTCACTAGGCAATTAATTTAAACTTATCGGGGCTTACAGTAACCTTGTAAACATTAAAAACCTGGGCTTCTCCTTGACTTTTTTTCTCCTTGATAAACTGGAAATCTTTTTAATTTTTCGCAAAAACCTTGCATTATCACTCATTACACAATAAATAAAGAGATTTTTAGGAAATTTGTGTAGATTCAACTAATTATTTTGCTAATTGCAATAAAGATAAAATAATACTGTGAATAATTCTATAAGTTGTT
>NC_046663.1:20655604-20663392 GCF_010883055.1 Belonocnema kinseyi
TCACAACAATTACACAAAGCTTTTAAAATTTTCAAAAGATTCCAGGGATTTTGAAGATTTAAAAAAATTCAAAGACTTAAAAAGATATAAAAAGTTTGAAAAACATTTTAGAATATTTAAAAAGATTTCAATAAGATTTTAAATAATTAAATAATTTTAACGAATAAAAAATACTGAACAATTCAAAATTTAAGAAAAATGTCTGAAATAGGAAGAATTTCAAAGATTTAAAAAAGACGTGTACTTTTTTTTTTAAGATTCTGTTTTTTAACATTTCACAAGAATTTCGAACATTTTAAATGAATTAAAAGTTTTCAACATTTTTTAAAGATTTTAAACAGGATAGAGTTAATCAGATTGCAAAGCTTTGGAAAGATTTTATCCAGATTAAAAATATTTTTATGATTTAAAATGAATATAAAAGATTTCAGAAAGATTTCGCAAATATGCAAAAAATGCATAGAAATATCATAAAGTTTCCAAAAGAATAGAAGAATTCCCAAGATTTCAAAATAGTCATTGAATTTTAAGCTAACAGCTTGAGTCCTGAATCTTTGAAAAAAACATAAAGTAATTTTTTTTTAAATTGTTAATCAGTATGACAAAGTTGCCATTGGTTATAGAGATCCACAAAATGATAAATTGTATATGGATTCGCAACCCGGCCCATTAATATGAAACCCAAAGCTGGCTAAACAAATCAAACAAGCCTAAAAATTCCATTGGAAAATTTCCAAAGTTTCCAGAACATTTAGAAAATTTATGGCGAGTTACTATGATACCCAAAAGTTTCAGAAATTAACAGAAATTTAAGAAAATATTTTCATTTAATTTTTGAGCCGGTGTTCACGTTTTCGTGTCGGGTTCTCGGTCCGGGTTGCGAACCTGAAACCTCACCTGGTCGACCCGATCCAAAAAAGTATTCAACTAACTCATTGTAATTAATTTTCTCATTACTACTTGTGGGAGACCAAATGGGTCAAAACAAAGAAGTTTTTTTTAGCTTTATGACTCTTGAGATAAGCCAAAATCTAATTTAAAAATTATAAATATTTTCTAAGAGTGTATCTATGATATATTTATTAATATTCTATTTTTAATAATTGACAATGGTAATCCCATCCTCAGAAAAGGGTTGTTCATTACAAATACTGGTTTCAGGCACAAAATTATCCACTCTCACACTTTGTCAAGAGGTAATAGCCCCATTATAAATGACTTTGTTACTGCCAATAAGAAACAGAGAAAGCTAGTAAGAGTTACAAGGTTATGAGAAGTTCTACATGTGGAAAGGATCATTACCGCTTACTTTAATATAATAACTTACATAAAGGATGCAGAATGATAAGAATAAAAAATACACAAAATAGAGTATTCCAGGATAGTCTTGCTAGAAGCGTCACGGAAGTGTGTGGTACTGAGCTTGTGGGAAGAGTGTTTGGTATTGCGTTATAAAATGAGGATATTCTCGTAGCCGTTAGCAGTTAGAAACAGAAGTATCTAAGAAAGTTGCATATTTTCAAGCTTTGTAGACTTTCTTTTATAAATTCTAACTAGCTTTTTTTATTATTTACAACATTTTTATTGAGTCGAAAAGAAGAAAATTTTAATTTTAAATTTATTTTCGATTTCAGAAATCCTGTTTGAAGGGAGCAAATTTTGGATTAATTAAATCAAATTAAATATTGATGATAAGTACTAAGTTGTTAAAATAATTTGCAACTTGCTATTTCATTTATTTTACATTTATTTATTCTCGTTTATTAAGGCATTTAGATGTTGAAGTACTGATCATAGTTATTCTAATAGAATTTACATAAAAGAATGATCAATAAATATTCATTTCTATTTAAAATAAATAATGTTTTTTAAAGAGTTATTAACTAAAAATATAATTTTCTTTATAGTTTTCTATGAGTGTAATGTGATAGAATAAAACTTTTTGAAGGTAAAATTTTGTAAATTTTTATAGTTTGGATGTCATTTTTTAAATTTAATTTTTTTTCTAATTTGTCAACAAAATGTAAATTTATAAAGATTTCGAACAAAAAATTAGACGCCTTTTAAGAATTTTTAAAAGATATAAGAGAACAATAATATTGTCTCAAAATTCCTTGTTAATTTGAAAATTTAAAAAAATTAAATTTTAAAAAATGTAGATTGCTGAATATTTTGCAAAAAGGAGCTGAATTAAAATTATGAAAGGTTCTAAAAGAATAAAAAAATTTTCTTTAGATTTTCAGATAAATGTTCCATGAGTTTTCATTTTGAAAAACTATCATTAGGATAAAATTCTAAAAGATTTCAGATTATTTCAAAAAATTTCGAAAAAATGATCTGAATAATTTCAAGACAAATTCGTTTGCCTTTAAACAAGATTAAGAAAAATCTAAAAAATTTAAAAAGACATTTAGAAGTCTTAGAAGTCTTAACAAGAATCCGAAAAATGGTTAATTTGAAAATTAAAACAATTTTGAGAAACATATAGATGTTTTACAATTTTGTAAAAAAAGAAACTTTTTATGGATTTGGACAGGTTTTGAGATAATCAAACAATTTTTTATAGATTGTGAGGAAAAATTAGCTATTTTACGGAAGATTTAAGCACAATTTTTTTTATTTCGCAGAATTTTTGAAAAATTTTAATTTGAAAAAATGTACAAGTTAAAAAAAATTAAATAAAATTGTTTATTGTAAACAAATTTAATTGATTTTAATGAATCCAGTTAAAAATTCTCTTTCTGGCATAACCATTTTCATGGATTTTAGCTTAAGGTTTAAGACAAAAGAGAAATTTTTATTAAACTTGTTTTTAGATTAAAGACAAACTAAAGTTATTTTGGTAAGAACTCGAGGTGAACTTTTGAAATAAATACTTCACAATTTTTATTTTTGATTGAACAATAGTTTTTCAGCGTTGATGTTTTTTTCTCTAAATTTAGGTAAAAACATTTATTTCAAAAATGATGTTTTTAGAGATCAAATTAAGCACAACACAAGTTCTGTCTTTCATTTTAAATCCCATCTTTTAATCTATAATATACCATAACCGATTACTGGTGGACAGTGGATCCTAAATAAATTTGTAAAAGATAAAATGTTATATCCAACAGAAATATGCAAAAAAATTTTTTTTATGGGAAATGATGAGCACGAAGTGTAAAAGCAAGTAAAATTTACATTCTAGAATAAGGACCATATTTTCTACATCGTATTTTCTACATTTATTTATTTTAACAGGTGCCGGCTTTGACTTGAAGTTTCCCATGTAATTAGTTTACTGGAATATTTAATAACATTGTTTCATTAATTTTCAATTCCTTAAACTAATGGAATTTGTTTGAAAAATTTTTTAAAATTTGTTTTTCCCTGATAATTATTACTATTGATCTAGTGGAATATTGATCAATATTGGTTTAGTAATCTCGAATTATTTAAACAAATTTAATTTGTTTAAACAATTAAAAATTAATAACCCAATGTTAATTAATATTCCACTAGACTAATAGTAATAATTTTTTAGGAGAAAAAAACGAATACAAAAAAAATAAACAAATTCCATTAGTTTAAATATTGAAAAATTAATTAACGGATAATAATAAATATTCTACTAGACCAATATTAATAATTTTGAGTAAAATACGGACAAGAATACAGTGTTCAAAAGGTCAACTTCATGGAGAATTGAAATTTTTGTTTTTAATTGTAGTTTTCGGGTAATTTTGGGAGTGTTTCAGGGGTATCAAACTTATATTTGTAATACATAAAATTCTTGATTTCATCATTCTCTACAGGCCCCCCTACTTTGCCGTCCAATTTTTCCAAACCCAAAAAAATTATTCTAAAAACTAAAAAAAGTGATTTTTTCATATACATTTTACATGGGAAACTTCAAGTCAAAACCGGCACCTGTTAAAATGAAAAAAAAATTAATTAAAAAATTTTGGAATTTCTTTTTTGGGATTTGGAATAAAATGTGGGGGATTGTTGCCCTCTAGCATGCAAACAAATTTTGCAATGCATTTTTTGACCACCCTAATATTCATTATAAAAATGTAATTCTTCCCTCTTATCAAAATGATATATACGTGGGTTTTTTTTATTTCTAAAAAAGAGGACCGAGTTTGGTATTCTTTGTTCCACTCTTGTAGTAATATAAAAGTATTCATTCGATAATTTAAGGGGCATTTTTGTTTGCAGTAATATTTATTACTCTTCCTCAAGACAAGGCATTTTTTATTATACGAAGAAAATATTTTATCTTCCATATTCTCAACGATTTTTTTTTCATTTGATATTCATTATTATTTAACATCGTCCTGAAGAAATCAACATGTTAGACTGTGTGATTTTGCATGTTTACTTTAATCGAATTGCGTTGCTTAATTTTAAATACATACGACTAAAAGAGAATATTTCTATCATTAATAAATTAAGATAAAAAAAATAATTCTATAAATGTTTCACAATAATTTGCTTGATAATAAGTTAAATAAACGAAATTTTTTATTATAACTTCAGAATGTAGATAAAGAGCCTATTAATTAGGGAGGACAAATAAGATAGCGACTACTATGTAAATCCATACATTATTAAGAAGATTCATTAGTTGTGGAAATTTTTGATGCGTGGATTTCCTTTTGATTCAGGAAAATGAGGGTTCTAATTGGAACTCTATTTTTGATCTTGCCGATTGTTTGTCAACCTGTCATTCCACCTGTTATTGGTAAGTTTATTAAAATATTTATTTCTCATACTAAATAATTTAGATTTGGATAATAATGCATCTTCTAACGCGTAATCCTCTCTAAGTCAAGAGCCAAAGAAAATTAATATTTAAATTAAGTCAATGGTTTTTTTCAGCTTAACTTTTTTTAAATTCAATATTAAAATACTTTTTCTTAAAAGAAGTCTTTAGTTATCGTACGTGTATAGAATAGCTCAGGAAATTCTTCAATAAGTCAGGAAAGTAGAATGGATCAAAATCAGTAAATTTTGAACTGCGTGATGAATACTTTACAAATTAATGATATTTAAGAAAGTATTAGAATTGTCCAAAATTTTACATTGGCGTCTGCCTGCTCGCCTGTCTGTCCGTCTCTCTCTCTCCGTCTGCCTGTCTTCCTGTCTCTCCGCCTGTCGTCTGTCCGTCCGTCTGTCTGTCCGTCTGCCTGTCCGTCTATCCGCCCGCCGGTCTGTCCGTCCGGCTGTTCGTCTGTTTGTCTGTCCGCCCGTCTCTCTTTCCGTCTGTCTGTCTGTCCCTAGTACACAGAAAGTTCATTAATTTATCTTACGGACTTTCTTCGATAAACAGAAAATTATCAGAATTGCTGCATTCATAAAAAGATTTAAAAATTCAAAATTTATTTACACAAAAAGTAATACAAAATCATACATACCATTGTAAAACCGACAAAAGTTTCGAAATACATTTTTATTATTTATAATTCAAAAGGTATTAGAATTTTTTTTAAATTTGACACTACAACACTCAAACGACGAACCAACCACATAAATTACGAAAAAAGTCTACAAGAAAAATTGCAGTTTTTGAAAAATTCTACAAAATTTCTTTGAACCATTTTCCAATAGGACTCGGCATTTTTTATTTATCGAAAATGGTATGTAGAAAATTGAAAATGTGGAAAAATGTTTTTGGGGGATTGTCAGCATTTAAAAATTCCTTACAATATTTCTTTACACCACTTTTTAATAGAAGCCTTGGGTTCTGAAATGGCTGAAAAAAGGATTGTAGATTTTACTTATTTTAAGGGATTTTTTTCGTATTTTGCACAATTTTTGTAAAATAATTTTTTTTCAACTTGTGTCGCCTTAGAAAAACTTAATGTTTTTTATTTCTAATAACTTTTTTGCAAATAATAAAAAAGTACGCGTCCTATCAAAAATTTATTTAAAAAATTTTTAGATCATTCCAGGGATCACTATTTTTGTTTACTCATCTTTTTTCGTATCTTGCACAGTTTGGCCAAAAAACCATATTTTGGAATTTTCATTATTTTTTGTGCAATCTAAATTTTTTATTCTTTAAGCAAATCCAAAAAGTTGTTATGATAATCTTTCAGGGTTTTCAAAAAGCAATGTTTTCTTTTTCTTTACTTTTTTTATATATCTTGCGTTGTTTGGCTTAACATTTTTATCTTCGAATGATTTTTTGATTTTTATAAATGCTATAACTCTGATAATTTTCTTTTCATTAAAAAAACCATCCGAATAAATTTCTTGGCTTTCTGATTACTATAAAGAGCCGTACCATGGATTTTTAAATCTGAACAAAAATCCTAAAAATTTTAAAAATGCTTTAACTGTTTGAATTTTTATCCAAAATGGCTGGTTAACAAACTCGTCTTTTCTGAAAGGTCCTGAAAAAAGTGTCCTAAACTCAATTTGATCTGTTTATTTTTTCGAGAGTTATCGTGTCTAAAAACGAGCGGACTGCCAGACCGATAGACAGACAGACAAACGCCATTGCCAAAACTTGTTTTGTGGATTCACGGGGTCTTAAAACTTAGAGATCCGTTAAAAAATTTGAGTGTCAAATTTAGGACAATTCTAATACTTTTTGAATTAAAAATGATAAGAATGTGGAAAAAATTAAATTTATAAGAAAATACATAAAAAAAAAGTTTTCGTAGCTTTTAAACCTCGGAGAAATTTAAAATAAATTTTATTTCAACCTAAGTAGGTACAAGCTTAAGATAACTGATTTATTATACTACCGTGAGTAAATATTTACTGTTATGTGAAATGTCACCTTTTGGGTATGAAATAGTTTTAAAGATTTGGAAGTGGATCTTAATTATTGCATTTTCAACGAATAAAGATGAATTTCCAACGACAAAAAATATAATAATTAATACCTTGAATAAATATGGAATAGTTGAATCATCAGTTTAAAAATTAATTTGCAATTAGAAGATTAATTAAATTTTCAATAAAATAGTTCAATCTTAAACAAAAGATGTAATGATTTGTATTGCAACAAAATTATATTTAAATTAAAAACAAAAAATGTTTGAGCTTTACCATCGAAAGGGGATTTTTAAGAATCTTGCAAAAAATACAGAAATTGATAGGGAAAAGCTGAAATGTGCGATAAATCAATGGTAATTTTAATTATGTAGTGAGTAAAGAATAAAACTTTAAAGATAATTACTATCCTATACTTAAAAAAAATTAGCTTCGAAAACTGAAAAATTTTCTTGACAAATAACCTTAATCTTTTATTTGACACTTTTTTATTTCGGACAATGCACTTCTAAGAAATCTGTATTATAATCGGGAATAGTAATGACCGATCAGATGATGATACTAATCACATTATGTAAATTTCTTAATTTAAGAGGTATCTTAGATCGATAGTTTTTTTTAGTTGGTTTTTAGTTGTGGATAGTTGTGGATAGTTGGTTTTTATTTTGACGTCGTGTTATTAGTATCCTCATCTGATTGGTCACGACTATCCCCAAAGATACTTCAGATTTATTAAATGTTACAGCCGATAGTACGAAAAACCTTGCCACTGGGCATGTCTGTAAAAAACATTTTTCCTTTTTCTCGAATAGCTTAGTGGTAAGAGCACCCGACCAGCAATCAGTAGATCTGGGTTCGATTCCCAGCGAAGCGAATGAAAGAAATCGTTATTCACAGACAAAATTAAATATTCAAATGTTAGGAAAACGTAATTTTCTGAATTTGAGACGTATCTTAGATCGATAATGTAGGTTTTTATTTTCACGTAATGTGATTAGTATCTTTTTTTGATTGGCCAAT
>NC_046663.1:20663492-20678922 GCF_010883055.1 Belonocnema kinseyi
GATATTACGAAAAACCTTGCCATTTAGCATGTACGTAAAAAAGATTATTCTTCTCATTTCTTCAGTAGCTTAGCAGTAAGAGCACCCGGTCAGCAATGGGCCCACCTGGGTTCAATTCCCAGCGAATCACAGGAAAGGAATCATTATTCACAAATAAAAATAAATTTTTAAATCTGAACTTTAAATATTACGAAAAACTTTGCCTTTTAGCATGTCTGTGAAAAACATTATTCTTCCCATTTATCCAGTAGCTTTGTGGTAAGATTACCCAACCAGCAATCAGTAGATCTGGGTTCGATTCCCAAAGAAGGGAAGGAAAGGAAAAAAATCGTTATTCACAGATATAATTCAAATCTTAAATCTTAGAAAAACGTAAATTTCTGAGTTTAAGGCGTATCTTAGATCGATAGTGTAGGTTTTCATTTTCACCTAAGGTGGTTAGTATCTTCATCTGATCTATTATTACTATCCCTTCAGATAATACAGATTTCTCAAGTCTCATAACTTCTATTCCAGAAAATTTGGCCGTTCGACATGTCTGTAAAAAAATATTCTTCCGATTTCCCCGGTAGCTTAGTGGTAAGGGCACTCGGCCGATAGTCAGTAGACCTTGGTTTGATCCCTAGTGAAGCAAAAAAAAGAAATCTTTTTTCACAGATTAAATTCAATAAAATTTTTAGTTCAAACTAAACCTAAGTTTGATACTTGAAAAATTGTATTTTCAGAAAAACTTCAAGAATCACTGCTGGCAATTCCCGGCCATTCTGAGAGAACTCCTACAATATACTGTCATAGTTACGAAGATTACACTCGAGAATATTTTCACCAATTATCGGTGGGCCCAGTCAATGTGGTAATGGAAAAGCAGGACAACTTTATTATTGGATATGCCCAAGAAAAAAACGGAATATTTTATTTGGTTCCATTCTGCGAAGATGGATTCTCTGGAACTTTGGGAATACAAAGAATTAAAATGAAAATCGTAGGCACAAAAGCCGAAAAGTATGAGACACTCCATCCGTCTGAGGAGGTGAATAAACTGTTCTTTTATCCAATTGACCCAAACTACATTTTTACTGCAAAAGCTGGAGCACTAAGAAGACACAATCCCCCTATTCCTGGCAGAAGTGGGGATGGCGCTTTTTATACAAACTACCAGCAGAATTACCCTGACCACAGAAGACGAATGATCTGAATAATCAGTTCTTTTGGAAAATTTCCTGTTCTTTACTGATTTGGTTTCATGTTAAAAAAATATGTTCACATAGTTACGTTAAATTTAATCCTATTCTTTTGATAAATACTCTCTCTTTTAGAGAATTCCGGTATCTTGATGCGCTTAAGAAAGTTTTTCTGCAGTTTTACTCTCCCTTGGCCAACAGTCCCAGCAAATGCGCATGCGCTTAATCTAAATTCGGCTGCTATCAAATAAAATTATTGTATTAATTTTTTGTCGTTATTTATTTGTTTGCGATTCCCAAATTCTATCTAAGAGAATATTACGTAAAATGTTAATTTTCCATGAACAAAATGTATTTTCAACTAAATATTTTAATTTGCATCAAAATCATAACTATTAAACAAATATGAACATTTACAAACAAATTTTTTTCAAAAGTTCCTCCTACTAAGTTGGATTCATAAAGAAAGACGAATTTTTCTAGAAAAAGTTCAATTGTGAACCTAAATGGATCATTTTTGGACATGATTCTTTTACTAACAAGTTGAATTTAAATGAAAAAAAATCGAATTAATAAAAAAAAGAAAATTCTGAACAAAGTCCTCCAAAAAAGCAATAAGTCAACTTTTAGACAAAAAATTAATTTTCAATGAAAAAAACGAGTATTCAGCATAATAATTAAGTTCTTGAACAAAAATATAAAGTTTTTAACTTAACAATTAATATTAATCAAAAAAATTATTTAACAATACATTTCCAATTTTTACGAAGTAACTGAATTTTCGACCACCACAGATGAAATATTAATGATGAATATAATATTTAATATTTCGATCAAAGAATATTTTTGTTTTTAATCAAAAAGAATTAAATTAAACCTGTGAAAACGAATTTTCAATTAAATTTTCAAACTTACGATATAAGAAACGAATTTTCTACAAAAGACTAATTTTTAACTACAAATTGCAAATTTTTAACAAAAAAATTAATTTTTAAGTTAAGAAGACGAGTTTTCTACAATTCAGTGAAGCTTCCAGACCGAAAATATGAATTTTGATCCAAAGCAGATTTATTTTCTACACAAAGATTGGATTTATCACCAGAGACATGACATTTTTACCTGGATTTTTTTACTAGTGAAACTATTTTAAATATTTAAATAATTTTAAGTCAATAGATTTACAGTTAAACGCTTTTACTTTAATATTTTTAGTATTAAGTAATATTTGACTATTTATATTAAAGGAGTTTTTTGGGTAAAGTTAAATCTTAATTATTAAAAATTTAATTGTTTTGATAAGAATTATTACATTTTCAGCTTTTTTTCGGCAGAAAATTAATCTTCTAAGTCTATTCGGTTTTTGGTTTAAAAGTTATTCTTTTAGATAAAAAGTCAATTATTTTATTAAACGATAATGTATTTTCTCAAAAGTTAATTTTTTTGTAGAACACTAATGTTCGTTTTTAAAAATTCATCTTTTTAGTAGAAAATTAGTCTATTTTGGTGGAAAATTAATCTTGTTGGCTGACAATTTATCTTTTTTATATAAAAATTCATGTATTTCGTTAAAAAATCGGCTTAAAAAAAATGTTGTTCTTGGTTAAAAAATCACCTATTCTCTTAAAAGTATTTTTTGATTGATGATTCACCATTTTGATTTTAAAAATTCAGTTTTTTGTTTGAAAACTTATCTTATGTATTCAATAATTTTGTTTCGTTTGAAAATACTAATTCTTTTAAATGAAAATCAAACAATTCGATTTTTCGTTTGAAAGTTACTTTTTTTAGCTGAAAATTCGGATATTATTTTGAAAATTAGTCTTTTTTGGTAGAATAAGTTTTGTTCCGGACATTTTTCCTTATTTCTAAACACCACTAAACACGATTTATCGGCGAAATTTCATCTACAACCGAGTTAACGTTCCTGTCCCCTATATAGTCTTCCGCTTAACGCTTCGTCTGACTAAAGCCGGTCGCCACCACTAGCAAACGGTGGAGTGAGACTTCGATTCACTTTTTCAATTATAAAATTTTTTAGTTAGAAATGTTTAACGTAATTCAGTTTTAGAATTATAATGAGCTCGGTTTTTGACTGTAAACTAGATAACAAAACATCTCTAAAGATTTCATAAGGTTTCAAATATTTAAATTTCAAAAAAATATTTAACAGGATTTTGAATATTTTGCAAAGATAATATGGATTTCGAACATTAGAAAAGGTCTGAACACCAGATTTCAAATGGTTCACAACAATTTTACAAAGTTTAAAGTAAATCAAAACATGATGAAGGCTTTCAAATATTTTAAAACAAGTAATTAAAAAAAAATCTGTATTATCATCAGAGATATATACCATGTAGATATAATTCAACAATCCGTGAAAATAGAAGTCAACACTGTCGATTAATTTAACTCTTTAAATAACAGAAAATACTTTAATTCAATGTGGACTAAATAGAAAAGAAATAATTTTTTTTAATAAATAAAATTTAAAAAACAAAGATTTACTCTTTTCTCTTTACTAGGAATCGAGCCACAGAACTTCCCGTAGCCGGCCTGGTGCTTTTCCGTTAAGCTCTTAAAGAGATCGAAAGAAGAATTTATATCAGTAATAGTCGTTCTATGGCTCGATTCCCAGCGGTGTGATGAATAAAGATCTTTTTTCAGACAAAATTCAATTTAAAAATTTTTTAAATTAATTTTACCTCTAGTATAAATTAACGATAAGTATTTTTCTTATTTTTGAATGATATTTCGTAAACATCTCTGATTAATACAGATTCCTTTAAAATACATTTTTCATAAATTTGAAACCTGGGTTAAGATAGTATGTATTTCTAAAAAAAAATATTTCTTTCGATTTCTAAGCTTGTGGGAAGAGCAATCGACCAGCAATCCGATTTAAAATGATTTGAACAGTTTTAGAAATATTTTAGAAGAATTGAAGAGATTTTAATAAGATTTCAATTTATTTAACGAAGTCAAGAAATAAAAAAATTAAGAAATAAAAATGTAGGAAAAACTTTTCAAATACTTAAAATGATTTGATAAACATTTTCCAACAATTTCAAAAATTTAATAAATCTTGCAAGGGATAACAATATTTCAAAAAGGCGTGTACACGATAATTTAAGGACTCGATAAAGATTTTGAACATTTCCAAAGATTAAAAAAATTTTAAAAGGTCTTCAAGAATTTAAAGATTTTAAAAAGGGTATAGTAAACCAGATTTCTGAGATTTCAAAAAATTTCACAAATATATCAAATATTTCATAAAAATGGCTGAAATTAGCACAAAATTGTTTATGTAGTGTATAGAAGGCGCTAATTATCTAGGAAATATTTCATTGTAGTATATATTTGAAAATAAGGTGATTGGGTTTGTAACTTAGAGCTCGAATTCCAAATACTTAAAAAAACATATTTAAATATTCCAGGAAATTCTTATTAAAAGGGTAACGGAAGTGTGTGGTACTGCGCTTGCAGGAAGAATGACTGGTGCTGCTTAGTAAAATAAGAAATTTCCTTTAGCTGTTAGCAAAAAGAAGCAAGATTATCTAGGCAAGTAGCATATAACGCGCCTTAGCGATAACGAAAATGATTATAGGAACAAGAACATAATAGCGAACATACTAGTTAAAGAAATCAAATTTAAATCAAAGTTGAAGAAGAGAAGAAAATCTAAATGCCTGCGAAGAAAATAAAAAACAAAACAAAATAAGAATAAATAATTCTGCCAAGAAGAAAAAACTTGTAACTTATTGTTTCAAGATATTTTTTAGACGAAAATAAATTATCTCGCAGCAAATATTTTATTTTGTAAAGCAAGGGAATAATCAAATATTTTGCTGCAAAGTCCAATGCTTTTTGAACAAAATAATTATTTCGAAATTTTGCTTCGAACTTATCGCCAATCATAGTAAATAGCTTCTAAAAACTGATTTTATTAATCAGTTTAAGAGTTGATCATATTATTCAAATCTAAATCAAGGACATGAACAAAATTACGTCATTGCTAAATAATCATAAAAAAGTTTTGCTTGTATCATGGAAATTTTTAAAAAGCTACAAATACGAGATTCGTTGTATGTTTTAGAAATAATGCCGCATCTGTATTAATTTTTTAATGTGTAAAATATAAACGTGAAGAATTACCTTTTACGAATAAGTATTTTTATGATCAGCTAGCAATTACACAATATTTATTTATGTTCTCATAATTATTAAATCTAAGTTGGACGGTATTGGTTCATAGTAAAGTATGAAATGCTTACTTTAGCTGGTAAGATTTTTTTCTACCGGGTGATTAAAAAGTATCTGCGTAGAGAATGGGCATAAGGAGACGAAAGAAATGTTACCGAAAATGAACAAATATTGTTCGTATATTTGTCGCAAAATAGCTCAGTTTTTTTAAATTTCTAATGTATTTTTGTCTTGGTAGGTCAACATAGCGTTCAACTTAGAATTGCGAAATACATTCTCAAAATAATAGTAAGATAGAATTCTTGTAAAAAAATGGATCTAGGAAAAACCAGTTTGAAATTTCCTCGTTTAAAAATTAATTCCTAGCGATTTAATGTTTATAAATCAAATAACTAAAATGGGTAATTACATGCAATTAAAATTGATTTTATGAATCAACTATAAACTGCAGGTTTTAGTACAAGCTGTTTACAGAGTTAACCAAATAAAATGTTATAGGCACTGATAACAAGCCCCATAAAAAATTCTGGAACACGAGCTACACCGACATATCTGTATGTTTTTGAGGTTACTGGATCTGAATCCGGGATCAAACTGGACCCATCAGGTCAGGATCAAGGTCAATTAGAGGTCAAAATAAAGAAAACCATTGGTTCGGAGAAAGGAATTGAATCGAAGAAAACCATTGGGCTGTAGAAAACATCTACTCTCAGATATTTTTGGGGTCGCTGTGACCGAAGGCGGGATTAGTTTTACCCCATAAGATCAGGATCAGGGTCAAGTGAAGCTCAAAAAAAGAAAAACCATTGAATCGGCGTGAACCACTAATCTAGGACGGTTTGAGGGTTGCTGAATCCGAAACCGGGGTTATTTTTACCCCATGAGGTTGGGATGAAGATCATCCTCAGGTCGAAATTTAGAAAACAATGAAATCAAACTTACGAGGTCAAACTGACCCCGTATTCAGATTCAGCGACTCCCAAAACGTCCAAAATAGAGGATTTCTCCAATCCCATTGTTTTCTCAACTTTGATCTTGTGATTACCTTCATTCTCACATGATGGGGGCGAAGTGATTCACCATTGATTCGGATTCACCAGCCTCAAAAATGAATGGGTACGTTGTATTAGCTCGGGTCGGAGGATTCTTTTTGTGGGGCTGTGTGATTGTTAAATGGTGACGTAAAAATAACAAAAGTTATGATAATAATGCTAGTAAAATTGCTAACCATGGTTCGGCAGATTTTTCTTTTTCTAGCAAACTTTTTTAAAAATATTTTTAAATTGCCAAATTCCGTTTAATTGTTTTGATTGAAAGGTGACATATATAATGTATAGAGTTCCTATAACACAACTAAGCAATATTATTAGTAAACTTTTAAAAAAATATATTTTGAATGATGACGAAAACGACACGTCTGAAATATCAAAAATCTTAGCAATATCAGCGATATTTTTATTTGTATATCCTTGACCGGTGAACTTGTATTTAAAAAAAAGAAGTCCCCCTTTTTTGTAGAAAAATTCCCCCATTAAAAAAAATAAAATGCCCAATAACTTTGAACTTTGAAATGTTTACACTAATTAATCTGCCATAAGTAAATCATTTGGCTCTAAAAAGATATTTATGAAAATATCGCTCGTGTTTTTAAAACAATTTTTTGTTTGAAAAACTTACCTGGATATTTTTAGAATTTACATAGTGATCCAATTTCTATAAAATTGAGTGTTCCACAGTTTTTGGCCTTGATGAGTCCAAATTTTTGTAATAAGCGGAAAAAATAGAACTTGAGATTTTCTAATTTAAAATTTAAAAAACCATTCTCTTAGTATCAAAAAAGTTTCCAAACAAGAAAAAAAATGGGAGATACATTAAAAAGTGGAAAGAAAAATCATAAAACGTCGCTGAATATTCTTTACAAATGTCTTTTCATGTTGATTTAATAATAATACAAATAAAAAAGACGACAGGAATAAAAAAAAAGGAAGGAGACTTGATTGGTCGCCTTCTCATTTTTCGTTCTTATTTTTTATTTTTGTCAACAATTATTCTTAGAAATTCTTTGTAAGAGGATCTTTTTAAGATAACAACATTAACATTTTATAGTAGTTGCGAAAATTTGGTCGTTAAATTCATGGCTTTATTTCAAGCAACTCTATACATTAACTTGATCATTGGACGTTAAACAGGATTTTAAATTTGATTCTAATCTAATTTAAATTTCTTAAAGTTTTAATATTCTTAAAAATATTTTTGCTGATATTAAAATTTATTCGCTATTGCATTTCTTCTTCGGAATAATTTTTATGTAGAAACGTGTTTCTCTTACAATTAAATTATAATTTATAGAAATAACTATTAGACGGAATGGGGAAACTGCAAATGAATGCGAATGTTTTTTTAATTACTGATTTTATTACGCATTTATTTTTACACTTCTGGAAATTTGGATTAGAAAAACATATTTTTGTCACCTGCAGCCCAACTATGAAAAAAGCGCTCATGTTTGCTTGGAATTTTGACCAAGGGAAAGGAAAACTGCAGAAAACCTTTCTTTAACGGAGGCAGTTACAGACATTCCATATAATCGTGTTTAGATGTTTATTTATTTAAATGTTTGTATTAAATTTCAAGTAGGTAAAAATAATTTTTTTTCGATAAAAACAATTTAGTCAATAATGGGAATCGGTATGGCTTCGACAGTAATCACATTCTTTGACCATGGAGAAATGTTTCGAAAGAACATATTATTCAGAGGATCCCTGTGATCTATTTTTTCATACTTCTTTGCAAATTTGCCACTTATTTTCAATTTAATTTTTTCTTCTTCCAATCTGCGATCGAGTGCATGCACGGTGAATGGTACCATAACATATGCCTGCTCTAATTTTTCAACATATCCAATAATGTATTTTCCAGAATTATCTACTACTACCTGGTGCTCTCCTGGTTCCAATTCAACGAAATGATCTTGTTTATAAAAAGGTTGGTAATAGTGAGTAAAAATTTTAAGAGTCTTCTTTCTTCCACAGGAACTTCCTAGCCCTGATTCTGCAAAGAGCATTGATAAGTAGTAAAATAAATATTTTAGAATTGCGAATTCAAAACAAATTTTTAAATATATTTGCTAAAATAATGAACTGTCATTTTACTCCTTGAGAATTGAAGAGTTTAAAGATTGTGAGCCTTAATAATAGATATAAATAATGGATATTCAATTAAACTTACCACCAGGTTCAAAGAAGATCACCAAGGTTAAAAATAAAATACGAATTAGGGTCATCATTTCCAAGCGCTACAACAAATCCTCTTATTATGAATTTTAACAATAATTCGGATAAATAATTAATGCTTTCCTAAATGTTTCAATTTAGGTACTAGTTGATTATTCATTTGAGCTTATAAATTATTAATCGCTTTATCTAGATTGTAAAGCCACATTAAATATTGATTATTATAAAAGTTCTTGGTGTATGGTAGTGACCCTGAGCTAGACACTTTTGCTTGATATTAAAGCAAGAATTATTAACGTCAGATTCTAAGATATTTTACTAGCGGGTACTCAAAAAGTATTTGCAAAGAAAAACAACAATTTTTGAATAAAATAAAAAAAACTTTTCAAAATTTTAATTAATTTTTAGATATCAAGAAGTGAATTTTATAATTTTATTATTGATGTAGGTTTTTTGACTAGGGAAATAGATTAATAGTTTTAGATGTTAATTTTCTTTGTCTACTTGGTCTAAATCAATATTATCAAAATATTGATTATTCTTAATATTGTGAAAAAATGCTCTCTAGCTCCGCTGGCTTATGAGCACGGGTCCTTTAGATTGCCGGTCTGATGCTCATTTGAGAGCATTTTTTCACAATCTTAAGATTAATCAATATTGTAATAATATTGATTTAGGCCAAGTAGAAAAACAAAATAAGCATCTGCATCTGAATTTTATCATGTTTGCTTTTTCCGATTATCTAATATTAATTTAAATAATTAAATTTTAACTAAATGAATGTGACCCTAATTTGATTAAAAAAAGAATTGCGAGAATAATGTTCTTAATTTCCTACATTGTTTTAGCAGATTTTTCTTTTCCCTCAGACGCTCTATTTCAAAATTTGATTTATATTTTATAAATGCGAAGTTCGGTAAATTTTTGCAAATCGATAATAGTGTTTTTTTACATTTTCATCCTAATGAGAAGGTATTGGTTTTATGTAAAATTTCACTTTGTCAGTTTTTATCAAATCTCGACGTTATGAGACCCCCTGAGTCCGAAAAAACGATTTTTACGAAGGTTGTTGCCTGTTTCTCTGTTCGTCTGCCTGTAGTCTGTATTCTGTAGGAACGATAACTTTCGAAAAATTGATAAGATTCGATGCTGCTTTGGCACAATTTTTTAAGTCTAAAAAAAATTAAAGAGTTCCTAAACCAGCTATTTTGGATCACTATTCAACAACTGAAAGCATTTTCAAAGTTTTTAAAACCGCATTTTTTCAAGATTTAAAAGTTCTATGTGCGGTTATTTATAGTACAGAGAAACTCAAACAATTTATCTTAATTACCTTTTTCTATAAAAAGAATATTACCAGAGTTAGAGCATTTTCAAAATTAAAAAAACAAACTAAAATGACCATTTCAAGCCAAACAACGCATGCTGTAAAAATCTCGAGTGAAAAAACGCTTATTTTTAAAAGTCCTACAAAATTATCATAACAACTTTTTCAATTTGTTTGAAAAGTTTAAAATTAAAAATTTGATCGTGCTAAAAATAATTAGAAATAAAAAAATTACATTTTTTTATCAAACTACGCGAGACACAAGAAAAGATAACTGAGCTAAAATTACGCGCTCTAGAAAGATCTACAAATTTGTTATGAATCACTTTTTTATAGGACGCGTAGTTTTGGGTTTTAGTCGTGAAAAATAACATAAAAAATAAATTAAATAAGAAATGTTTGGACTTACTATACAAGCTACGGAAAAAATGAGACAAAACTTGTTCATCCAAAGAAGAGCTACAAATTTCTAATAATCATTTTTATAGGATGCGCAATGTTTGTTTTATGGATAAAAAAATAAAAATAAAAAAGTTAATTTTTTGACACACGACACGATCTATGAAAAAAATAAATAGACAAAAGTTACGCTTCCAAAAAATACCGAAAACTCATTGCAATTTTTCATAAATAACGCAGGCCAACATGGTTTTCTTGTTGGAAAGTGGAAGGTCATTTCCGAAGTAATTTTTTACGTTTTATTCGAATCCGGGGTCAGAATTGGCTTATGATAACACTAAAGAAAAAATCCCAAAAAATGGTGTGTCTTCTGTACACAACCTCAAAAGTAGCCAAAACGCCATTTTTTTGGTACATAACCTCAAATGTACCCAAAAAATGGCGTTTTTGGCTACTTTTGAGATTGTGTGCAGAAGACACACAATTTTTTGGGATTTTTTCTTTAGTGGTATCAGATAGTTCTGCTTTTTTTCTTTACTTCGAGAGTCGCAGAGTTTAATTGAAACCCCCAAAAATTTGGTGTCTTCTGTATATAACCTCAAAAGTAGCCAAAAACGCCATTGTTGGACACATAACCTCAAATATCTTAAAATACTGACCCGATGGGCCAATTCTGACCCCGAATTCGGATTTTACGTAAAAAACTACTTCGGAAATGACCCCCTACTTTCCAACAACTGACATGACCCCATTATTGATAATTTAAATTGAATATGTGGTTTTGGGTAAAAAATTTATCTTCCTTGAAAACTTATACATTTTTTTAATGATTTGTCTATTTTGGTAAAAAGTTGATCTTTTTGGTTGGCAGTTTAACCAATTCGTTTCAAATTCATTTTTTCGTAGACAAAATTCATAATTTTAGAACAAATTGAATTTTTAGTTTCCAACAGCAAAACTATGGTGATCTGTGGTATTTAAAGCAAATGCTCAAGACATAATGGGCCTGTGTAATTTTTGATAGTACACGTAGTTTTTGCTTTGGCCGCGAAAAATAACATTCAAAATAAAAAAATTAATTTTTTTTTGAAGAAAAGACGCAAGGTACGAATTAAAATCAACAGACAAAAGCTGTTCGCCTAAAAAGATCTAGACATTTATTAATAATAATTTTTAGATAGGAAGAGTAGTTTTTCTTTTAATCGTAAAAAATAAGATTAAAAATAAAAAATTTAATTTTTGGAAAAGGGCAGAAAAGACGAAAGAGTACATAGGATCCTATATAGGATCCTATACAGGTTACCTTATAGCAACCTATACAGGGTCCTATATAGGTTCCTGTATTAGACCTTTTGCAGATGCGCAGTAGTTTTTCTTTAATCAAAGAAAAACAGGATTAAAAAATTTTGTTAAATTATAAAAACAAGGTAATAAGAATGATTATGATTTAATTTTTATGCATATTATAAATTTTAAAGATAAATTTAATGAAATCATTCATTTTTCAGCGCAGCTTAGAATATAATTTAAAGTAAAATAAGAAACAAATATTAAAATAATCATGATAAATACAATTTGCGCTTTATTTTGTAGTATCCGAATAAAAAATTCCAGCCAGAGTTAAATAAAAAATGTATTGTATTTGATATAAAAGTGTTGAGTATAATGTAAAAAGGTTAAAATTTCAGACAAAATCAATGGCGAAGCATGAGATACGCGATGAGAATGTGTTCGTTAAAGCCAAAGAAGTTTTAACAAAAGCGAGTTCACAATCACAAAATTACAGTTGTCGATCCGTTGACCTTTGATTGTCAAAGGCCTGTGAAAGCATGCGGGAGAACTCCCAGTGGTCAAAAAGTTTGGCGACGTCTTTACGACATCGTTACGACATATTTACGACAACTTTACGACATTGTATGCTTCTGTCGTTAAGACGTCTTTACGATATCGTAAATAAGTCGTATGATCTGATGAAGTCTTTACGATATCGCAGACACCGAAATGACATGGACATAGGATATCGTAAGGTGTCGTAAATATGTCGTAACGATGTCGTAAAGACGTCGCCAAACTTTGTGCCCACTGGGGGGTATGAAGACCGAGCGCGGTGTGCGAGAGCTTATCAAGCTGATCTCTTTTAAAAAAAGAGAATTCACAATCAAAAAATTACAGTGATGGACGTTTTGAGTCCTAATTTTAAAAGGTTTCCTGAAAGTATCCTAAAAGGATGGTTTTTTTAAATATTACAACTTAAATCGACCTTAATTAACTTTTATTCTTCATGAGGAGCGTTAAGGGGTATTTTTTAGAATACGCATGATATGCCGTCGAAAGCAAAAAAGAAAGAAAAAAATCTCCCCTAATCCTATATCTCCTTATGATAATTTCGAGTGAGTTTTCATTGTCGACATCAGGTCAGCGCAAACAACATTTTCTCGTAATTTTAAAGTGCGTAGCAATTTGTTTAACAAAAAATTATTATTAAAGAAGCAAAAAAAAATGGCGTATCATATTTTTTATTTTGCCTTGGTAGGCGCGCTGAGTGGTCACACCTTTTTTCAAATTTATTTTCCCTCCAAAATTGTTAAAATTAAAAGAGTAATTTTCTCACAATCGACAGCTGTCTCTAAATCTGTAAATTAGTGAGATCTCATACATATTCGAGCAGCTACAATGCTTTAAACCACTCTGAAAATAGAAATCAACCTATCGATCAACATGACTCTGTAAATAACAGAAAATACTTTACTTAATATTTGTTTGTTGATGGAAAATAAATGGTGAAATAATAAAAAAGTATTATAAATCTAATACCTGGATATCGCGTATTTTTGAAAAAAGTTTCTTCTTTCGATATCTCTAATAGCTTAATGGGAAATGATACAGATTAATACAGATTAATACAGATTCCTTTTTTTTAATTAAGCCTAAAATAGTTTAGTTTTATACGTTTGAAGTTTGAGAGCATTAAACTTGGAAAATCCCCATCAGAAATCATATAATTATTACGAGTTTCAGAATAATTAGTACATAGGATTTATCTTTGCAAAACTTATGATAAAATGCTTGATCGGAATACCGGAAACTTTTAAGGAAATTTATATCCATCGTTACTAATTTTTTAGAATCCGAAAAAAAATTGCTAAATTGACGTCCAGAATGTACCACGTGGTCGTAGATTATGCTAGAAAACACGTTGTTGGATATGTTGAAAAAAATCAGAAAAATAGAGTCAGCGGACATCTAAATTATTTCTTTTTCAGAAGCGTCGAATCTATGAGAAAAAAACATAGTTATGGTCAGAGCTGTGCCGATTCCCGCTGATTCCAAATTTGTTATCGTCACAAAAAAAAAAGATTTTTACCTACTTATCTGAAATTTGAACCTATTTTTTCATTAAATATAAATGTAGGCACACGATCGTATAAAATATCAATAACTGGCTGCACTTGAAAAATGTTTCCTGCAGTTTTCCTTTCCTTTGTGTAAAATTCCAAGTATTTGCGAGTGCGTTCAATATCAATTTGGCTGCAGACGACAAAGAGACGTTTTTTTGAAAATTTAAATGTTCAAAAATTGTGAAAATAAACTCATTTTACTAGATTTCTTTTAATAAAATGCTAATTTATATCGAAGTTGACGTACAATCGGAAAAATAGGTTTCGCGGTTGAAAATACGATTCAACCTACAAATATTCATTAATTAAAAAAATTTTCTTACAGAAAAAGATAATGAAATCTTGGATATAATTTTCTTAATTGTTTTCGTAAATAACAAAGTGTATAAAAATGACTATTGTTCTAATTCTGCCTTCTCGACTCTTTTTAGTGGTGCGAAAATGGTGAAAATTTCCTGAGTTGAATAAAGCAGCACTCAAAGAAAAAATTCTAATAAAATATTATTTGTTTAACGAAGGTATTTTATCATTTTTATTCATTTTACATTATTCGTTCTCATAGTATAAGTAATTTGGCCATTATTTTAAATTACAGATAATTTAAAAACCGTGATAAACAAATTGTATTGGAATAATTATTATCAAAATTTGAACAATTTTATTAACAAATGTGTACCATATCTCTCTTTTTTCGAATAGATTATAGCACTGAATCAAACAAACAAAGAAAAGTTAATTATGGCTTTCAAATCGACTTCAAATTTAAATTAGAAAATCATAACAATTACAATGAAAATAAAAAGAAAATGATTGTTTAATGTTTATGTTAATAAATATTAATTTTGACTTCAAATATTCCTTTAAACAACAAGGAAAATGAAAATATCATTGAAATAGGCGATGACGATAAATTGAATAATATTCAATCGCAGAAAATCTCATAAAGACGAAACATCACAACTTTAAACATATCGCCCGCGCAAAATGAAAAAATGTTTTAAAATTGGAAGATATCAGATGTACAGAGGTTTTTGAAGTCGCTGAATTTGAATCCAAAGTCTAAATTTCAAAAAAAAAAAGAAAATAGCGGAGGAGTTATATCAAAAATTTTCAAAAAATTGGTTTAATTTTTGCAATTATGAATTAATTTAGTTGATAGAAGATATATAAGAGTTTTCAAGGTTGATAGATTCGAATCCAAAGCCAAAAATTCAAAAAACAATATTTCGGATGAGTTACCGTCAAAAAATTTCATAAAATCAGCTTCATTTTTGCAATTACAATTCAATTTACTTAATAGAAGATATGGGGCATTATTCCGCAACTGCCCCAACTCAAAAAGTCATGTTTTTCGATTGTCTCTAAATTCTGGGAATATGTTCGCCTACCCAACAGTAGTTAATCCACAAACTTATAGACCAGGATTTCCAACCTTCCCCAAGTGAGGGGGGGTTGAATTTTCAACCCCAATGCCTGCAAGGGTAGTTTCAAACGCCTGTAACTTCCTTTCTAATCACGCGATTTAAAATTTTTAGAAGGGTTTTGGAAAGTGCTTTTTACACGCTTTCATCCTATTTTATTATTTACAACAAAAAAATTGTTTAAAAATTTTTTTCAATAAATCAATTGTTTATTTAACTTTTTTCGCAATTTAGGCATCTACGATTTTTTTTAAATAGTCTCAAAAGA
>NC_046663.1:20679022-20680904 GCF_010883055.1 Belonocnema kinseyi
GCAAGAGCAATAACCAATTATTGTCGGATAATAAATTATAATAGTTAGGAATCATTTATCTTCAGAAAAATACTGTTCATTTTTAAGAAAGTGCTTTTTACTAAATAATTTTTCATAATAACTTTAAAAATTTTTAACTTCTTCAAACTTACTGGTTAACATTACTGAATAGTTTTTTCCAATGACTCCATGCAATTTTGGATCAATATGAGTAATACAAAAAAATGGCATACTTGAAAACTGTTCCGCGGTATGCTGCCGCATAACGCCCGAGTGCGAGCGCGAGGACTCCCTCTACAACCGGCTCTGTAACTCAATGAATTTCAATTTGTCCATTTTCTTATTAGACATTTTTCATAGTAAAAAAGTCAAGCTTTCTTTTGAGACTATTTAAAAAAAAATCGTAGATGCCTAAATTGCGAAAAAAGTTAAATAAACAAGTGATTTATTGAAAAATTGTTTGAACAAGTTTTTTTGTTATAAATAATAAAATAAGATGAAAGCGTGTAAAAAGCACTTTCCAAAACCCTTATAAAAATTTTAAATCGCGTAATTAGAAAGGAAGTTACAGGCGTTCGAAACTACCACTGCAGGCATTGGGGTTGAAAATTCAACCCCCCCTCACTTGGGGAAGGTTGGTAATCCTGGTCTATAAGTTTGTGGATTAACTACTGTTGGGTAGGCGAACATATTCCCAGAATTTAGAGACAATCGAAAAACATGACTTTTTGAGTTGGGGCAGTTGAGGAATAATGCCCCATATATAAGGGTTTTTGAGGTCGCTGGATTCGAATCCAAAGCCAAAATTTCAAAAAAGAAACTGACGGATGAGTTACAGACAAAAAATCTAAAAAATTGGCTTAATTTTTGCAATTACAATTTAATTTACTTGATAGAAGATATACAAGGGTCCTCGAAATCGCTGAATTCGAATTTGAGTTCAAAATTTCTAAAAACGAAATGGCGGATGAGTGAAAAACTAAAATTTTCAAAAATCGATTTATTTTTGCAATTATTATTCTAATCACTTGGAAACAAACATTTACCATTTTACAAAAGTGTTGCAAACATCTATCTAATCAAAGAATGATAAAACAAAATTCCATATCAAATATCTTTAATGATTACAAACGTACAATTTAGTCTTTAGGAACGAAAGTTAATAAAAATTCAGTTTATTTAGAACAAAATACGATGTATTTATAAAAAACAATATGTAAATAAATTTGATTTTTAAAAAGTCAAATTAATTATATATATACAGTTATATACAGAATTATATATCTGTTAAGTGTCAGTATAACTCGAACTATACTTTGATATACATCTATAATGTATGACACAGTGGACTTGACAAGCTCCGAACTTTGAGAATCCCTGCTTGTATTTTCTTACAAGCAGGAGTTTCGCCAGTTCAAGCTTCCAATTCTCACCTCGACGAGCCAAGCTTTCTCCATCCTTTTGTTTAGCTAGAACCGGAATGCGTGAATAATAGAGGGCGAAGTGCCGATGACCCCCCCAAAGACACTCGGGAAAAATTCCACAGGCAAAGGTCCCGTTAGAGTCTCGACTCATGCAGTGGCTCTCTTTGAATTTTTCTTATTTACTTTTCATGTTACGGATGTGTTCTTTGGATGCAAACGAATGTACGTATCCGTATAAATGATCTTAGTCTTAATGACCCTTAATTAATTACCACTGCACGATTAGAAGATTCCGGCATTATTATTATCACTATTATTATTATTTTTTTTTGTTTCACGCTTTTAAGTTAAAAAAGAGGGCTAAAACTGTATTGGATTCGTAGTAGTGACATATTCGCAATTATATGTAACTTAGGTTATAATTATAATTATCAATTAAACGGTATAATTAGATATGA
>NC_046663.1:20681004-20685462 GCF_010883055.1 Belonocnema kinseyi
AGATTTTAGAATAATCTTTAAAAATTGTAACGCAGAACAGACGGAGAGCAACTCGGGCAGGCATTAAATACGAAGCTCGAACGCACAATGATACCATTGGCGGGCGGGCCCCAAAACGACATGGTGGGGTTAACTTGCGAATCGACATCCCCACTTCGCTCCAACTGCACGGAGTGGGAGCGTCGCGATCAACCTTTAGCGCGCGCCCCGAACCTTCGTGCATAAAAGGTGCGCGCTCAGCCACACTCGACACTCGGCAGTCCGCCATCAATCAGCGACGATCAATTACTCGCCTGCCTCCGCTCTCTCTCTCTTTCTTTAATCTTCTGTCACTCACTGGTACGAGCCACTCCCTACCAGGCGCCTTAAACGGATAGTCCTTTTAGTGAGTTGTTCGGGTCGTGAGCCAGGGCTGAAATCTTTCCAGCCGATACTCGCTAGGCTTCCGAATGGTAGACCTCTTGACTATCGACTGAATGGGTTTGAACTCTCGGCAGAGGGCACTCCGTCGCCGGCTAAAGGGCATCGTCCCTCTTAGTCAAGGAAGGCCGAACCGTGTCCAACACCACCAGGAGGCAGTGGCAAACGGCACGAGCCATCACCAGGAGGTGAACAACGGGGAACATCGCTACCAGGGGGTGACTACCAGGAAGATCGTCCATCAGTCATCCACCGGGTGTGATATCACCCCACTTTGTTAATTCGCCCCACTGCCATCAGAAACAGTGAGTCCACGAAGAGCACGAAAGACCCGGCGAGAGATCAGGGCAAAGTTCGCTCCAGCACGGCGCACCTTAATACCCGTTCGTGCGGATCAAGACCGGAGTCTGGTAATCAATCTCAACATCGAGCGTGGAATTGTATTCTATCCACCTGAACCGGTTCCCGAGGGCCACAACCCAGCCACTAGAAAGCCACTTACGGAAGTAAAAATCCTCCGGGAGGACCCGGTGGAAATCGAAAGGCGGATAGTAGTGGCTAAATATCGCCGCCTCATACGCACTACCAAATTGGGGATCCGACGAAAGCAAACGGCTGGGACCTGTCCAAACGAAGATTTCTACAAGGACTTGCAGAGGTACCAACCGGGTGGAAACCTTCACCTTACTATCTCGAAGGAAAATACCACAAACAAATTGGCATATCCAGCCAATTTGGAACGTGCGGCGCTGTATCGAGATCCAGAAGCAAGATCGTTCATAATACAACGGTTCTTACACCGCTTGAGAGGACGGAGAAGATAAGTGGGCTTGGACTTATAACAAACACAACGGCCCCTATCGGGGCCACGAAGCAATTTAACGTGGATCGACTTCCTGGCTGTCAAGGAGGAACGCATCAACTTAAATGCTAAGACAATCTCAAATACCAAAATGTATGAAATTTCAAGTCTTTTTCTATTGTTTTACAAAAAGCATTCAACCATGAAAGACTATATTAAGATAATATATACGTAATTCTTCGATTGAACAACTTTTGTTCCTTGAAAATCAAGAATTTTTTTTTCTAACTTGTATAAAACCAGCAAACAGATCACAGGAGACGTGAAAAATGTTTTCATAGTTTATAACGACTTTATCTGTCATTAAAAGCACCTTATTGCATAGGATCTTACAAGGCATTTTATCTATGCTACATTTTTATCGATTTTTGCGCAAAATATTGTTTAAACAGATTATATTATTGCTAATTTATCAACTGGTTTTTTAGTTATTCAATTACACTGTGACATTGTACGTACCTTGAGGAATAGAACTACTTAAATATGAGCACCTACCTGACCTACCTAAAGATACATTTTGACTCTTAAGGTATCAGACTAGCCAACTTCATGAATTAAAAGCTAAAAGTTAAAAAAAAATTTGGGGCATTTACGCAGCTATTCTCGACTCTACTAAATAGTGCGCCGTAAAGAAACAGTATAAATGTAACACAAATTTAATAGTGTTTGCCGCCCGCCATAATCCAATAAGTTGACAGAATAATTTCTTATAAATCTAATTAATAATAGTAGTTCAGATTTCGCTCATTTCTTTACCACTACTGGTAACAGACAAACCTGAGTAACCGGACGTTCATATTCCGAACTGGCATTTTTTACGCGAACAGAACGTACTTAATCGTCCTTTCCCTTGTAGCATTTAACTATGCGACCTAACAACCATCTAGAAGGCAGTAACGAATCATGTTTCAAAAGATTTAGGTCTTTGTTAAACCATTTAGAGCGTTTTTGTAAAGACTGTAAATAATCAAGAGCCCATCTTCTCCAGTAAATATCTGAAATTTTTTTGAACTGACTGTCTTCGATTTAATCGATTTTCCTAACTAAATTCCACTGGGGGTTCAGGAATGCTGGTCAAAGGGGCTTGAATCAGAAAATGTTCAGATCGAAGATAGGAAAAGTCTTCAGGATCATTTAAAAGAGGGGCAATAGGACGGGAATTGAGGCAAGCTTCTATACGAGTAAGAAGAGTATGAAACTCTTCGTATGAAAGAGTATGTGCCCCAACAATTCTTTTCAGATGGTGTTTGAAACTCTTAACTCCAGCCTCTCATAAGCCCCCAAAATGAGGTGCGGAAGGAGGTATGAAATTCCAAGAAGTACCTTGAAATGCGAGCTCATTATGCAAATTAGCATCCAGTCTTAAATTCAAAAGACAATTTTTCAATTCCCGGTCAGCACCGTGAAATGTCGTACCATTATCACTGTACAAGTGTACAGGTCTTTCTCGCTTTGAAGAGAATCGCTGAAAGGCGGCGAGAAAAGCGGCAGATAAATAATCAGAAACGAGTTCTGAATGGACAGCTCGCGTACAACAACAGACGAAAAGCGCAACGTAAGTTTTGTAACTCTTTCTGCCACGACCGGAAGCAAAACGAATGTTAAATGGGCCTGCATAGTCCACACCAGAATGTGTGAATGGACGATTTGGGGTTACTCTAAATTCAGGTAAATCCCTTATAAGTTGTTGAGACAAAGCTGCTCTCTCACGTGTGTACTCCAGGCAACCTTTGATCAGTCGTTTAACCAAAGAGAAAGCTCCTAAAATTCAGTAACGCTGTCTGAACGTATGTCAAGTTAATTGCTGACAACCGTTTAAAGATCGAAGGTGAGCATGCGTGGCGATACGCTCACTTATGGGGTGACGCGACAAAATAATAGGATGCTTCTCATCAAAACTGATAGAAGCATGCCGTGGTCTTCCACCTAACATTATGAGATTGTTGGAATCCAAGAATGGGTTAAAAATTTGTAATAGCGAGTTCTTTGCCATTTTGAGGAAAGAAAAGTTAACCAAGGTGGACCTTACCACCATGAGGAATGCCTTATCAATTTTTTGGGCGTTAGTCTTCTTGCAGCGTAGTCGGCTAGATTATCTTTAGTAGAAATGTATCGTTGTTTCGCCTGAGGTACCAGCTCATGAATTAGGAAAACTCTATTGGCAACAAACACAGGCCAATTAGAAGGATGTTTTCCTAGCCAAGCCAAAACTGTTACGGAATCAGTATGGCAGTAAACAGGTATTTTAACCAATGACATAGTTTCCATGACAAACTTAAGTTCTTAGTTAGCAACGCATCTCCACATAACTCCAAATAAGGAATTGATACATATTTAACAGAAGCTACTCTAGATTTAGCCTTTAGTAGGCAAGCATGAGCCTCCTTAAAATCTTCACTAAGAATTCTAATGTAAACGAAAGCTGAATAAGCTTTTGACGAAGCGTCTTCTAATTTTTCCAGAGAACCATGATAATTTAACCATCAATTTTAAGATCATTAGGTAGTCTGTCGTCCCAGTCGAGTTTACGCAGCCAAAGTTCTTGCATTAAAATTTTCGCCACTATTATGACTAGAGTTATCCAACCCATAGGATCATACAACTTAGTTATTAATGAAAAAACAATGGATTTTGTTGGATTTTTTGACTAAAGAAGAAGTCACATTAAAAGGAATGAATCGGACTTAGGATCCCAAAATAAACCTAGAACCTTCAGCTGAGCATCCTCCGCTAACGGAAATTCGATAGCACATTCGTGTTCTCCCAAACTAATATACACCAGACAAAACATCATCGACGTAAATATTATCTTCTAATATACTAGGCAGTCTGATAAGTCCCTGAAAAATGAAACACGAACACGTTTTTTTGGCCAAAGTCGGTTTTATTGTTCAACATGCTCTCCTTTTAGGTCGATACAGCAAGTCCAACGATTTTCTAACTTTTTGATACCGTCCGAAAAGTACTCGATCGGAAGGTGTCCAAAATACGGCTTAGTTTCAGCTATGAGCTCCTCATTTGAGTATAAACGCTTACCTGTGAGCCATCTCTTCAGTTTAGGGAACAAGTAATATTCGCTGGGGGCCAGGTCTGGTGAATACGGTGGCTAAGGAACCAATTCGAAGCCGATTTCATGCAATTTTGCTTGTGCAACTAAGCATGAATGAACAGGCGCA
>NC_046663.1:20685562-20717678 GCF_010883055.1 Belonocnema kinseyi
AAGATAGTCCACGAATATTATGCCATGTGCATCCCAAAATACGGAGGCCATAACCTTTCCGACCCATTGTTGCGCTTTTGGACGCTTCGGAGCACTTTGGCCGAGTGGAACCCACTGCTTTGCCTGTTGCGTTGACTCAGGAGTGTAGTAGTGGATCCAGGTTTCATTCATGTTTATGAATCGGCGCAAAAACTCGGTCGGCTTACGAGAAAATAATGCCAAATTCTGCTGGGAAGTTGTCACACGAATTCGTTTTTGGTCCTCTGTGAGCAAACGCGGCACCCATCGCGCGCAGAGCTTCTTTATGCCCAAAACTGAATGCACGATATTGCCCACATGTTCCAATGATATGCCTACAGCATTAGCAACCTCTCTCAATTTTACTTTGGGATCATTCAACATCATATCATGGATTTTTTCGACATTTTCTGGTGTAGTGACCTCTTTTGGGCGCCCAGATCGTTCAGCATCAACTGTGCTCGTACGTCCACAACAAAACTCGGTAAACCACTTATGAATCGTTCCAATCGACGGTGCAGAGTCCGGGTAATATTTATCCAGCTTGGCCTTGGTCTCGTATATCGCTTTCTTGCGAAGATAGTAGTGTTTGATCAAAACTCGAAACTCAGATTTTTCCATATTAAAAAAAACTCGGAGGCGGAATGCCATCTCTTAGAAGTTTTAGGTACTTATCAGACTGCCTAGTAGTTTGGGCTAAAGGAAATCTATTTGCTTCATCATAAGCTAACTGTTTAACCACTTTTTAGCCAAATAAGGAGCGCAGGCATTACCGTAAGTAACGGTTAAAAGTCTATAAGCGGCGAGCCTTTTATTAGGAGAAATCCAGACAATATTTTGATAGTTGCTATCCCGAGTGTCAACTAGAATTTGTCTAAACATTTTTTCAATGTCAGCCATATAAACAAAGCAATGTGATCAACAATTCATAGCGATTGAAAGCATATCACTGAGAATCTTGGGACCGATGTGAAGATGAAAATTCAAGGAAGAATTATTGAAAGTTAAACTGGAAGCGTTGAAGACAACTCTCAACTTAGTAGTGGAACTACTTTCTCTTAAGAAAGGCCGATGAGGCAAATACACAGTTTGTTCACAATTTCGTAAAGGATTTCGACATAATATTCTATTCTTGCGATAAACGTGATTCTGCTCTGTATGGCACCTAAAAAGTTGTCGAGATCCTCCCTTTGAGTATTTTAGTATATTTTTACCGTTTTTTTCTTCTATCTATTATATAAGAGCCTGCCAGGTCACTTTGAGATCTTCAAGGAAAAGTTGAGACACGAGATGGTCCAATTCTGATTAATGCTGCTATACCGGAACTAGTTGACTTTTAATTGAATTTTTTAGGTTTGATTTACTGCGTTCATCAAATCACAGTTTTAAGCTGTATTAACTGCAGAGCCAAGGATGGTCGAGAGTATCAGCAACATTGACTGCAGTTCTCACTACAGGCTGGAGAGGATTCTCTCAAAAAGATTTACGTAATTAAGTGAATAGAGCAGATTAGTCATTATTGATATTTTCGTGGCAACACTTAAGTCAATATTTCATGTCGAAGGAGTTACAAGATTTTTTGAATATGAAGGTTCTTTTTCAGAAACTTTGTGGCAATAAAAGTTGAGCACCACTTAGGAGGCATTATTTTAAAAAGGATCTCAGTCCTTGAATAGTCCAGTGTGCATCATATTTTAGGTTTTCTTGGCAATAGGATGTCACCCCGTAGAATAGAGTAAGTTTAAGGCAATCTTTATTTTAAACCGAGATAAAAATACCTACTATGATGAAAAATCCTGAAGACCGATGAGCTTGACCTCGCTCATGTTGAAGACACTAACAAAATTAGCAAGCCTTTACATAAAAAAGAAAATTCTGACAGAAAAACCTCTCCATACAAATGAATTAGACTTTGCTTCTAGACATAGAAGTGACATTTAGTAACACGCCAACTAAAACAATAGGGTATGTGTCAAAAGTAAGTTCAATAAATCCAGAAAAAAGTATTTACTTCAAATAAAGGTACAATCAACTAAAATCATGTACAATAGCTTTTTTTTACGTCGGAAGACCGGCGCCAGCGTTTTGCCAGTCGTTGAACGCACCCTGGAAGGCGTCGACAGGGACCTCCTTCAACAGCCTCGTCTTTGCTTCTTTGACGGCTTCTAATGTTTCGAAATGGTGGCTATGAAATTCCTCCTTGATCCTCGGAAAAGAGAAGAAGTCCGGTGGTGTCAAGTCGGACTGTACGCTGACCATACATACTTGGAAGTCTTGAAAAGGTTCTAAAGTAGAATTAAATGCATCCAAAAGGAGATAGCAAACACTTTATGTCTTCACCATGACAACGCGTCGTTGCTCACTGCCTTCACTGTCAGGGAGTACTTAGTGAAACGCGTTGTGGCGACACTGCCCAGCCGTCGTACAGGCCCGACTTAGCACCACTGGACTTTCTATTGTTCCCGAGGATCAAGAAGGAACTCGAAAACCACCATTTTCGGATGACAAGGTGTTTGAAGGAGGTCCCCTTTGATGCCTTCCAGGGTGCGATCAGCGACTGGGAATAACACTGGCGCCGGTTTACCGACGCGAAAGGAAGCTACTTTAAAGAATTTTGTATGCTTTCCCCTTAAGGCGCTTCCTCAGGCTTGAAAATTAGCCCATGTATTACTCTGATAAGCTTTTATCCTACAGAGATATTTTTCCAAAAATGGCCTGGTTCTTGTTTTATTCCAATTAATTGAAAATTGATGCATTTTCTTGCACCTGGGAAGTAGCAAGCTGCCACCATGATTGTACTAATGGTGAAAATAGTACTCAGGCCTCTGCCTCGCTATCAAACTGCAGGTGGTCCAGACTCTAGACTCTAGTTGTAATTTTTTCGTCGGTACTTGAAACATTGTAAACCCAGGATTTAGATTAAGTACCTGTCATCCCTCACTCAAATTTCCTATTGTTAAAGATAACAGTCGGCTTAAAGAAATTAAAAAAGATTCAATATTTAGGAATTTAATTTTAATATTCTGCATTGGGTTCATTACATAACGACGAGACGATTAAAAACAGATAGAAGGAAATCGGTTAATCTATTCAATTTCTGGATATACCTTTTTTCTCCCTTCTCCGATTGTACGACAAAAAATACTGAAAAAAAGATGCTGCGCCCAGAATTGGAAATGTTTGAATCGGAAAAGTATGAAATTTCGATTTATTTTATTTTCATTTTCTTATTTATTTCATTTATTCATTCATTTAATTTTTTTATTCTCATTTCATTATTGTAATTTCATGGTGACAATTTTCAATTGAAAACTCTGCAATTATAGACAATCATCCTCCCCTAGGGGCTGTAAGACCTTCTGTTGGTGAGGAGGTTTAAGCGTGTGGGAGATAGGGGTCAAACGGACCTCGGCCTGCATGCGTATGGATATGGATGAAAAGATCTCTATAAACGGGCTCTCCTGGGTATTCGAAAAGGATACCTATAAACGGGCTCTTCTGGTATGCAAGATTGTAGTATGATAGAAGGATGAAAGAGCCTAGATAACACGGGCTTTCTGGATGCCTGGGTCAAGGTCTCTCCTGGAACGATCTTCAATTTCTGGAGTCGGCACGGGAATGACCTGCGGCCCACACAGCGACCAAGAAACAGCCCTCCGCTAGTATGGTGGCCTGCGAACGGGTATTCACTGAGTTTCTCGCTCGATGTGACCTCGCCTAGGCCATGGGTGTAGAGTGATCGTGCCCATGGCACTTTAGCATGTAGATATTACGAAGGTGTCCTAACGGCTTTTCGGGGATATCAGACGACCTCGTCAATTAATAAGTCTCACCCTTGCTTGCGGGGCTCTACAGTTCAATACCTGGTACATCGACGACCACAACCCCGATAACCAGCACTAAAGCTCAAAAGCTGACGCACAAGGCGTTACAGCAGCCGACGAACAGGGAGTCGTTGGGGGTTGGACTGACGGCCACTCAGAGGACTGACTTTCTCACAAGAGACCTTGAGCAGGCGCATCTCTTAAGGTGGGTGGGGTTGAGTTGCTCCAGAAGATGATTAAACCTACGGCGTGGCCCCAGGTAAAATGTCGGACACGCAGGTGGTTCTCGGGTGGCTAGAGAATTTCAACCCGTCACTTAAGACAGCGTCCTGGCGGAGCGTCAGACACGATAGGCCTCAGGAAGAGGACACAGCTATCGAATTTAAACATCTTCTAGTTGTGCACACTCCTGAGTCACAGGCGAGGGCCCTTGCGGCCCTCAATAACAGGCCATGGACAGGTCAAATTTAAAGTAGCCAGTCAGGGGCGGGAGAGGCTTGTCGGTGGACAGGAAGATTGGGATCAGACCTAAATGACTGCTCCCGTTCTAACGATCACCCAGATAAACTTGCATAAAAGAAAAGGCACCTCTGCAGTTTTGCAGAGAGGCATGGCGGTGAGGCACACAGGTATCTCACTAATCCAAGAACCCTAGTTAGTTCGAGATAACATCAGGGGCTTAAGGGGGGGGGGCTGGTTTTTGTTACAGGGACCCTAAGGCAGCCAATCCCAGGGCATTCATACTGGCGAAGGGAGTCAGCGTCGTCCCGCTGCTTGAGCTATGCTCCAGAGACCTGATGGTGATAGTCACGAATCTTAAAGGAATAGGAAGAATTGCCATGGGATCAGCTTACTTTCTATATGACAGCGATACCAATCCACAAGTAGAAGTACGTACATTGATGGAATACTGCAAGGTAAGGGGTCTTCCTCTTCTGTTGGGGTGCGATGCTAACTCCCACCATACCCTGTGTGGTAGCACGGACATCAACTTAAGAGGTAATAACCTATTGGAATACCTGATCACTACTGATTAAGATATTCTTAATACGGGGAACACCCCGACGTTTCGTAATTTGGTCAGGGAGGAAGTCATTGACATCACCCTCTGTACCAGTAGTTTTACAGACAACATCAAGAAGTGGAGAGTCTCAGATGAACCCACTCTCTTGGATCACTCCCTGGTAGAGTTCGTGTTAGAATCCGCTGTTCCAATTGGCCCTAAGTGGGTCAGAAATCCAAAAAGAGCGGACTGGGGTCAGTTTTCCACTGAACTAAGAAGTGCACTTTCAGGGAAGCCATCAAATCCACTTATGAAAGTAATTGTTGGCCTGCAAAAGTCCGAAAGGATGGAGAGACACACTGGTGGAATGCGAAACTTGAAGAGCTTCGCAAGCAAACCAGAGAGATGTTCAGACGTGCTAGTTCTGGGAAAACGAATGAACTGTGGACTTCATTCACATCGATGAGGGATGAGTATAGGAGAGCAATACGCAAGGCAAAGCATGAAAGCTGGACCAACCTTTTCACTGATATCGAGAAAAGAGCAGAGGCCGCCAGAATGAACAAGCTGCTTTCTCTAAATCCGGGATCTTTCTAGGGACTCTAGAATTGTCCGGCAGGGCATACTTAGAGTCGAACAGGGATACATTAGCTCACCTGATCAAGGCACACTTTCCCGGCTTTAAAAAGTTAGGATATGGGAGGACGGTACCTCTGAGGCAATCAAAGTCGCCTGTGGCCCAACTGGGCCTGAAACGACGACTAGCCAACAAGATTGTGACCCCAGGCAGGGTCAGGTAGAACCTGAAGTCCTTCGGTCCGTACAAGTCTCCCGGCCCGGGATATTATATATCCAGTCCTCTCACAGAGAGCTGGATTGATCATCATTAGGCCTTTGGCGAGACTAGCTAGTGCTAGTCTGACGTTGGGTTATGTTCCGGCGGCATTGAGGGGTCTAAGAGTAGTCTTTATTCCGAAGGCAGGCAGTATCGGATTATACTTAATCCAAGGATTTCATACCCATTCGCCTTACATCTTTTCTACTGAAAACATTGGAAAGACTCGTGGACATATATATCCGGGATAAGGTCTTTTAAAGTAGTCCTCTACACAAGCCACAACACGCGTATAGGGCTAGTCATTCGACTGAGACGGCCCTGTGCACTGCAGTTGACCTTATTGAAGGACAACTGAAGCAGGAAGGTGCCTAGTGCAGTTGTGGAATGGACCTGCCACATGTTGGCCAATAGGCATTTAACCACGACCAAGGTCGACACTAATTTATGTGGAAGTGCTGACTCGTGATGTCTGCAGGGGGGTGTGGTGCTATGGTGCCTGCCAGTGGATGAATTGCTTCATTTACGCACGACTCAGGGGGACGAAAATTCGAAATCAAAGGGCAAGCCAATTCTCGAGGAGTCATCCTGGATAAGAAGTTGTCAAGGAACGAGCACGTGAAAAACAAATAAAGAAGTTAGTAGCGACTCTCTGGCTCTGTAGAAGAGCCATAGGGAAAAGCTGGGGCTTAAAACCGCAGACACTTAAGTGGATCTACACAGCGATCCTGCAACCCAGACTAACCTATGCGGGAGTCGTCTGGTGGAACAGGGTCGAACTTTCTACTGTGAAGTCCCGACTGGAAAGAATCAGGGGACTACTTCTGAGAGGTATCACTGGTGCCTCGAAGTCGACACCCACGATGGCCCTAGGCGCACTAATAGGTTTGGAACCCCTCCATCTCACCATAAAAGCCGTGGCTGCGAAGGCGGCCTCGAGACTAAATATGGTAAACCATAGCAGTATCTCGACAGTTATGCGGATACTAATCGACATCACAAAGAGGCCGACACTGAGCATGCTCAGAAACAAAATGTCCACTTTTCACTACCTCTTTGACAAGAAATAACGAGTTAGCCTATACACAAAAGAGGAATAGGCTAACCGTGAGGCACACCTGCCCAGTGATGAAGATAACTGGTTTACAGATGGCTCCAGGAACAATGAGAACGCTGGAGCAGGTGTATAGCGTAGAAGGAACAGAATATGCTTCACAATTGCGATGAGCTCTTACGCAACAATTCTACAATCTAAGATTATAGCCTTGCTCCAGCGCGGCTATTAGGCAATGGAGTACGGTGGAAAAAGAAACATTCGCATCTACTCAGATATCAGGGCTGCTATCATGGCTCTGAATGGAACAACGACTACGTCGCTGCTAGTATGGAAATGCTTTGAAGTACTGAATAAGCTAGCGACAGAAGACCATGTCACTCTGCTCTGGATTTATGGACACAGTGGCATCAGGGACAATAAAATATCGGACAGGTTAGTAAAGCTAGCAGCAAAGGCAAATTTTACTGGACCTGCGCTAGTTGTAAGCATTTTCAGTAGGTCGGTCACTAAAGATATTAACAGTTGGCTGATAGAAGAACACTGGAATGAGTGGGATGCGATCTCTGGCTGCAGATAGGTTAAAACACTCTTGGGCTCAAAGCTAAGCCCTCATCGAGCGAATGAAATACTTAAGCTCGGGAGAAAGGAAGTCCCCTCTGTCGTCTATGCGGAATGGACAATGAGACTTCCACTTATATCCTCTGTCACTGCCCCGCGATTACGGGGAAACGTGTAACACTCACAGGCAGTTTCTGCGTCAGTGAGTCTGAAATATCGGCCAACAGCGTGGCTGCGGTCCTCTCTCTATGGACAGGACTTTGGGGCCACGCTTAAGGCTCATAAGGGGGCGCAACGGGATCACCCAAGTGCCAGGGGCTGTAACGGTCACAACCCAGAATATAATATATAATAGACAATCACATTTTTTGAAATCTTTTTTCTTGAACCTTCATTTGTTGTAAATACAACTGCTTGCATCACAGTGAATCTGCTCTTGGTCAGAATTAATTAAATTTGTTGCTTCAAGATTCAAATCTTGTGGTTCAATTTCATTACTTTTCATTCGAAAACTTAAAATATTACTCACAGAAAGCGGAGGAGTCTACTTTTTCGAGGTGGGGACCTATCCATAGAATTATCAAATTAAATGGCACAGTGTGTACAGTTTACACAATGTTAAAAACTTACTAAAAATTATTCATATATTTACAAGCGATTAACAAGATGAAGTGTTTGCAAAAGAAATTTATACAAATAAATTTTATTTCTCACCCTCCCTCACCCCACTCCCCTAGAGCGCATCAAATATGAACCAAAAATAAAAAACTACATTTTTGCGTTCATTATTGATAATTTTTAGCAAATATCCGTCGCCTTTTTCATACAAATAATTACTAGTAGACAATTTCAATATTTCCCATTACTTTCTAAACAATTTTCAGTTGTTTACAGAAATGTGAATTATTGAAAAAATTATTTAATTTCAAAAATGTAATAAATTATCATATTTTTTGATTAAAATGTAATAGTTTGTCATTGTTTGGAGTTTTACATTTTTCTAAAAACATTATATCATCATTTAAGCAATTATTTATTTTATATTTTCCAAACTTCTGAACATTGAGCTGAAAATTACCACTTTTTCCTAAATTGGTATCCTATGCTATGTTTTGTTGAATAATCACATCGTTTTGATACATTTCGCTTAATATTTCCTCAATTTTCTATTCGTTTAAACAATATTAATTAGGTCAATCAGTTTGTTTACAATAACTAAATTTTGTATAACATGACTGTATAGTGTTAAGAAGAATATATGAACCACCTGTTAATTGTTTAAGCAAATGCAACTTGTCTGAATAATGACTTTTTAAAAAATACTTTTGAAATCGTATTTTCTGAGTTAAAAATAATATTCAATGATTTCGAGGACCAGTAAATTCTGCGGAAATCTTAATGTTATTGTTTAAACAATTAATTATTGTTTTTTTCTTTAAATTTCAGTTAAGTTAAGTTCGGATGGTTTACATCTAGAAAAAAACAACGTCGACAGAAAAGAACAACATCAACAAAAAGTTTATCAGGATAACAATTTAGAGAAAGTGGACAGCTCTGCCTCACTGTTAAGAAAATTTAAAAATAAATAATAAATAATTGTTTAAATTATTACATAATGTTTTTAGAACAATTTTCTACTCCAAACAATGGCAAACAATTATATTTCAATCAGAAAATATGATTCTTTTCTACATTTTTTTGGATTAAACAATTGTTTAAATAATTTGAATTTGCCTGAATCATTGAAAATTTTGTTAAAAAGCATGGAAAATTCCACACTAATCCGATTTATAAAGTTCCAATTCTTGGCACATGATCTTTTTTAGGATTTTTGTTGTGGGATCTGAGAAGAGAGAAGAAACGTATATCCAACATCTGTACGGGCCATATTTCTAACTTACTTGCATTTGCTTTTATCTTTCGGTAAATACCACTATAAATCACACGCCAATATTTATAACCGCTTGCAATCACTAAAATTAGGCAAAAAATTGCTGAATTACATTTTAATTATTTGCATAAATTTCCTGCTATAATTTACGAATGAATGTAAAAAAAAGTTTAGGGAAAACGGTTAATATGGTCATTATTTAATTATATGATTTTTCAAACGATATTATATATATATATGTATATATTGATTAATTAATTAATAATCTCAATCTAAATTCTGAGCTCGATCCTGTGCTTAGGATCTTTTAAGTATAAACGAAAAAATAACACTTAGAGTCTAGAGTCTAGATCACCTGCAGTTTTATAGCGAGGCAGAGGCCCGAGTACTATGTCCACCATGAGTACAATCATGGTGACGGTTTGCTAGTTCCCAGGCGAAAAAATGCATCTATGTTCAATTAATTGGAATGATACGAGAACCAGGCCATTTTTCGAAAAAAACCTCTCTGTTCAGTCTTGTATTTAGGCATTTATATTCTGTGGATGAAATATGAAATCATACATTTCAGAATTGTAGGCAAAAAGCTTGTCAGAGTAATACATGGGCTAATTCCCAATCCAATTTGTGAATCCAATTTGTTGTAAAACACACCGTTTTAAGAAGATCTTCACACAAAGGAGTTCTTTCAATCATCTAGTAGGCGTCTGCCAATGATGGCCTGCTTAAAATGTTAAACGAATCATCAAAGATATGGTTGCAAAGCCCTAAACTAATCAGTACCATTTAACAACTAGAAATCCCCTAAAGAATTTTCTGCTTAGCAATCACTGGCGCTATAAAAATAACACTAAAAGCATCTTTTTTGGGTCACCCTTGAGATTCTTAGGTAACCTTAGTGATTCTTATGGAAAAGCTCTATATAATATCAGTAAGCGCTTGCTATGTGATGACGATATTCTCGCTTTCAAAGCTGATGTTGCGAAAATTATCCTTGAAGAAACACTAGACATCATCCCTAAAAATAATAGATAGCAGGGTGAAGGGAAGAATTATTTACACCAGGAGGTTTCGTTTGGAACACAGACAGCTCTTGATCTAAAGTATTTACTTTCAGACTAGTCAGAAGTTGTCTTAAGATCTTATTAAGCTTATCTATGAAGGTATTAAGTGGGACGATGGTCGTGGGGGCTAAAGCGTAGGCTTTGGACCCACTCCGTCAGCTTGCGGGTTCAATTCCAGCCTCGCACCCTGGAAGAGCCTCGGCGGCCCATGCGGTGAACACTAGCCTAGCAAGGGAGTTGTTCATCTCCGGAGAATCGTGGGACCGGTACCCGTAGAGAAAAAGGTTTTCTCTAAGTACTTAAAGCTGCTGCTCTTGGTGTTTCGGAACCCACCTTAAGCTGTAGGTCCCCTTCCACCACCATGTAAGTTTGTGGGGGGTCTGTAAGGGAATAAGGAAGAAGGTACAAGAAAAATGTAAACCCGTCGGGGACACATTGAAAGCTTCCATACCAACTATGAAGGTATTAAAGGTAATGAGAAAGCAGATTCACATGTTAAGATGGGAGTTTAGCAGCCCCTGAGCATGCAAGATATTGGAAGGGAATAAAAAATGGTGGATTTAAGAATTTCTAATCTGGTACATCTACTAAGAAGATTAATGAATTCTTCAGCATGAAAAGAAGGTAGATTAAGGTTGTAGTAGAGATAACTACTAGAATGAGTGCGTCAGAAACAAACACCTGGAGCATTATTTTCTCGAAGCAGAAGACTTTGATAATAATAATCAATAATGACAAGAGAATTTATAACAGAATAGTTACAACGATCATCACATGAACATTCTAAATGATTGAATAGTTAATAAAATTTACTTTGAGACACGGATGCTCCAAAATTTTCATTGCAAAAGAATTATTAAAAAGACCAGAGTTTACATTTTCCGTTCCCCATGGAAACTGATTTATGTACATTTTCTAGTATGACAAGTATTGCAAAAGATTACATTAATTTTGTATTATTTACATTAGTCTATTGTCAAATTTTCCTGTAAATTATTAGACAATTATTTTTAATCTTAAATGCGTGTAGTCATGATATTCTTATTTAATGTTGATTTGCCCTAATTGTTCATTTTATTTAAGTTCTAAGATTTTAATTTTGAAAATATTGTATAAATATTTAAAGTAGAAAACTTAAGAAAGAATTCGGTTTATAGCTGTTATAATCACTTTGACAAAAAGGAACATATGGAACATTTGTTGATAAGATTGTTTACATTTTGATAATAATTATTTCAACACAATTTTTTTTCATTATGGTGATATTATAAGCGCAATGAATTATGATATGAAAAAGAATGTTCTAAAAAGAATGAAAATAACAAAAACTGATCTTTTAACAAATACTATTTAAAAAAAAAACATTTTTGTTGAATATTGCTTTATTAAATTCAGAAAACTGCCGAAATTTTTGCACCGTTAAAGGAGTCGAGAAGGCCCAATAGGACAACAATTCTTAGTTATTTTTGGAATTGAACAATTTGTTGAATGTCATTCTATAAAACTTTATAATTAAAAATTGACAATTAGGTAGAATAAAGGAATGACAAATGAATGCAAAAATTTTTTTAATATGCTCATTTTATTACTTACATATTTTTACATTTTTGGAAATTTAAATTGTAAGAACGTATCTTTGTCGTCTGCAGCTGAATGTCGATTGAACGCGCTGGCATTTGCTTGGATTTTCACCCAGGGGAAAGGAAAACCGCAGAAAACCTTTTCCGGGTGCGGCCGGTTACTGAAATTCTATACAATCTTGGTTTGATGCTCATTTAATAAAAGAATATAACAAAATATAACATTAGTAAGTAAAAATAATTTTTTTTATGAAATCCAATCAGGGGACAACAGGAATTGGCACAGCATTAACTTCGACTATGCATTTTATTGGCATTTTTTCAATGCTTTCAAAGAAAAGATGATCTAGATTGTCATTTGGTTCTATTTTTACGGATTGACGGGCATATTTTCCTTTAATAATTAATTTTACTTTTTCTTCCTTTACTGATCGATCAAGTGAAGGCGCTGTGAATGGTGCTAAAATACGATATGGTCCCTCTGGCCCATCTATTTTTTCAGCATATCCAATGACGTATTTTCTAGCCTTATCTACTACCACCTCGTGCTTTCCTGGCTTTAATTCAACAAAATTGTCTTGATTTTTATAAGGTTGGTAACGATGGATATAAATTTCTTTAAGAGGTACCGGTCTTCCTATCAAGCGATTTAGGGTCATCATTAATTCTGCAAAGAGAAATTCTAAGTAGCAATTATTCGAAAATCGTTGATAATAATATTATTTCTTATGGGAACTTTCAAGTTTGAGTATCTTTAAGCATTTGAAAGTAAACTACTTCAGGATTAATTTAAAACAAAACAATTTTTAAATCGACATCTGAAAATCAAGCCTTTAAATACTAATAATTTTTAAAGTACAGTACAATTTCGCTTATCCGAGCTATTGTGGACTGGTCCCAACTTGGTTAATCGTGAAACTTGGATAAAAAGGACATACACAGTTCTTAACGTAGAAAGTATTTAGGTTATTAACCAATCAGAAAAAAGGTTCAGGCTCAAATAATAGAGACTACTATTGCGATATAACTCGGATAAGACGGGTCAACTATTTTTGTTTCAACTTCGGATAATCGCGAACTCGGATAAAGCGGGCTCGGATAAGCTTGGTTCTACACCCTAAATTTTCACGGAATTGATAATAATGATTCGAAATTGGATATACATAAATATGCAATTGAAAATAAGCTTGAAATTATGGATATATTAGTGAACTTACCACCAGGCTTAGGAAGAAACGCCAAAAATAAAACTAGGATTCCAATCAGAGATACCATTTTCGCGAACTAAAATGAAATTCACTGAATAAGAATTTTGTTTAAAACTTTGATGAATAATAAATGTTCTTTGAAATGCTTGAGTTTATATATCCGTCGCTATCTTATTTAGCCTTCTAACTTTTACGAAAGTTTCTCTAGATTGTAAAGCAACATTCAATATAACGCAAAATACACGATGACTCAAAAGTGGAACGGCTAGAATCATTTTCAGAATTTGTTTATTTTACATGTCTTACTTGATTGAAGATTAAAAAATTTTTTTCCGCGGTGTTTACTTGCAATTACGAACTAACGCTGGAACTTTAAACATTTTTAAACTGTCATTGAAGAAGAATCAACATTGAATCAAGAAAATATCGTTACAAAAATAGACGATTTAATGCTTGTTGATCTAAGAAAATATTTATTTTTTCAAAAAAATTTTCTAGATTGAAGAAACTCAAATGAAATATTGTATCGTCCGTATTTTTACCCACATATTCAGGTTGTCGATATTTTTTCTGTTTGAAAATAAAGTAGAGGATATTTTTTAACTTGAATTTTAAGTTTTAAATTTGTCTGCTAGACTATGAGTTGATTCCATTTTTTTCGCTTCTCGAAATTAAAGTACCGGATATTTTTCAACTGGATTTTTAGGTTCTAAATTTTAGGTCATTCGAGTAATAGATGCCTGATTTTGTTGGTCTTTTAAATTGAAGTACCGAACTTTCTGCTATTCAAATTTAAATTTGTAGATTAACCTCATACGTGAACAATAGGTCCCCGATTTTTTGCTCTTTGAAATTAAAGTACCGGAGTTTTTGCTATTTACATTTAAAGTTCAATTTACATTATTTTGCTGGACAAATAATAGATTCCCAATTTTTTTCTTCTTCAAAATAAGGCAATGAATTTTGTCCCCTGCAAATTAAAAGTTCTTGATTATTCTGCAAGTGGAATAATAGATTACGAAAATTCTCCATGAAATATAGCCAATATAATTTTAATTTAAAAAGTCTTAAGTGAAAATGACTAGGAATAGATTTTGGAGAATGCCTAATATTATTAAGGAATTGGGAATATAACCTTTACATTTTTGCAAGTAAATTTTGTAAATATTTGGTATTGAAAAATTTATTGAATGTTTTACATGTAGATTCTTCGGATCTTTTTCGTGGAAAGTACTAGTGGTCGATTTCAGGTGCCACTTGATGTTATCATTGGGTTGGGAACATAATCTCGAGTTTCTACATTCTCATGAGAAAAGGTATTAGATTTGTGTAAAATTAGAATTTCCCAGTTTTTGGTAAAATGTCCAAGTTTTGAGACTTCTTGAATCCAAAAAACAGGTTTTCACGAATGTGTCTTTCTTTTTGTTCGTTAGCTAATGCGGCTGTCAATTTTAATTTGTTAGCACGATAACTTTCCAAAGAAATGACAGATTGGACTTGCCTTTGGTATATTTTTAGCGTCATAAACTAGACAACTTTTATCAAGATTTAAAAATTCTCAATACGGATATTTATAGTATTCTAAAGGAAGAACAATTTTTTCTGCCGACTTTTGTCATTAAACCAAAAATTACCAGAGTTATAGCATTCAGATAATTCCAAAAAAAATAAAATGAACATTTTTAACAAAATATCGCACGATAAAATTGGAAATTAGCAAATTCAGTTTTTGAAAAAAAAAAAGTTGTAATAAAATACTTAATGAGAAAGGTTTTTTCTTAAGAATGCACACTTTTTAAGCAAAACAATAAAACTACGTCTGTTTTAATACCCATTCATGTTATGAATCGTAATTATATACAATTATGGAAATCGTTACTGACATAAACTGGAGTTTTCTGAATTTCAGTTTTGGTATTGTTTTCAATTAAAACATTATTTGTTGTTTCGCAACAAACAAATTTTGAAATAATTCTTGAAAAATTCTGTGGCGGTTTTCAGATGCTGCTTAACATTATTATGGGGCTCAAAACGTATAGTAACTTGAATTTTTTAAGTGAATTTTATCAATAATGTTATTTAAAAACTTATTGGATGGTTTAAACGATGAATTTTCGTCCCTGTTTAATTATAATCACTAGGGGTGGATTTTTGGGTTTCCATTATATAATTATGCGATTAGTTATAAAATCTGGAACTTTTTGAAAATGAGTTTCGAGACTATTTTCCGTAAGGTAACGCTGCAACACACAATTGAATGAATTCAAAAAATCCATGGAATTGAAGGAATTTACGGAATTCGTGGAATTTACGGAATTCACAAAATTTAAGAAATTCACAAAGTTTAAGAAATTCACAGAATTTATGAAATTTGCGGAATTTAACAAATGCAATGAATTCATAGAATTTAAGGAATGGACGGAATTCAAGAAAATCAATTAATTCGCGGAATTCAACAAATTAACGGAATCCAAAGAATTCACGAAACTCAAGGAGGTCCTCATATTTAAAAAACTCACGATTCTGTGATTTTCATAGATTTAAGGGAATTCACAGAATTTACGGAATACACGGAATTAATACAATAGACGGATTTATGTAGTTCACGGAATAAAAAATAATTCGTGAAATTGAAGAAAATCGTGGAATTTGTGGGATTTACAAAATTCAAGGAATGCGTGAAATTTAATTAATTAATAAAATTCTATAAAATGAAGGGATTTACAAAATGTATGGAATTCGTGGACTTCAACGAATTTTCGGGAATTTCTCGAATTCTTTCGATTTGATAGATTCTATCAATTCCGCGAATAGCATAGATTTGGTGAATTCCTTCATTTCCATGAATGGAAATGAATTTGAATTCCTTGAATATCATGAATTCCGTGAATTTAATGAATTTTGTGAATTCCAGGTGTTACACGAATTCCGAGAATCCTTTGAATTCCGTGAACGCCATGAATACCTCGAATTTATCGAATTTCGTGAATTTCTTTGATTCCATGAATTTCTACGATTCCATAAATTTCGAGAATTTCGTGAATCCCATGAATCCCGTAAACTTTTTATATTCAATGAATTTCGTCTAGTCCGCCATTTCCACAAGTTTAGTGAATTCTATAAATTCCGTGAATTCCTTTAATTCCATGGATTCGAAGAATTTCTCGAATTCCTTGAAATTCCATAAATTTGTTAAATTTCGTGAGTTCCTTGAATTTCATGAATTATACGAATTCCGTGAATTCCGCGAATTCTTTAAATTCAGTGTATTCTGTGAATTCCGCTAATATCGTAACTTCCTTGTGTAAAATTTATACATGTATTTGAATGCTGGACGGTGACTTCACGAGTTACAAGACTTACAATACATGTATCGCAATTTCGTCATTCCAATACCATGGTTGCAATTTTACCTTACGTTTGTAGTGTAGGGGTCTTGTAGAAGTATTTTAGAATTCCAAACATATTTGGCCGTGTGTTTCACATTGAATAACTTCTGAACTAATTCGTGAAAAATACTGAGGGGTTTTTTTTTTAGATGCTGCCTAATATTATTATGGGGCCGAAAACGTAACTTGGATTTTTTTAATGTGAATTTTGTGAATAATTTCATTAAAAAAATTTATTGGCTATTTAACACGATGCATTTACGTAACTGTTTCATTAAAATCACTAGAGGTGCATTATGAGGAATGCCTAATATTATTATGGGGTTGGTAACATAATCTGGAGTTTCATAAATATGAGTTTTGAGACTATTTTCAATTGAAAAATGTATTTGCTGTTCTGTATGGTGTAACTTCTAGACTGTTTCGTGAACGTTTCTAAGGCTGGTTTCATGGGGTTATTGATAAATTCTAAAATCAATCCAGTACTTATGCGGTACAAAATAATGTCATACTTAGATCGATAGATGCAAGAATATCGGGAATGTATTATTCGAGTAGCAGAATAATCTGGAACTTCGATTCCAAGTAGCTAAAAATCGGACAAAAGTCAAAAATTGATTATTCGTGTGGCAGAATAATTTAGAACGTTAAAATCAATTTTTTTTGAGAAAAGATCTAGACTCGTCACGCCAACGGGAATCGAACCAAAGAATTTTCGATTGCTTGATGCAGGGTGTGTTTGTGAAAAACATTCTTCTTTCAATCTCTTTTATAGCTTAATGGAAAAGCACCCAAACGGAAAAAAATATCCTATACTTTAATTTTTACGAGTAAAAAATAGAGCAGCTCGAATTAAAGCAGCAAACAACTTAGTACCTTAATTCCGAGTAGAAAAACATCTGATACTGAATTTACAAGGAACGTAAAAGTCGGGAATCTAATCATTATGTAACAAAATAATCTGGAGCTTCGAATTAAATTATCAAATAAATCCGGAAGTTCAATTTCGTGGAGCGAAAAACTCCGGTATTTCAATTTCGTAGAGCAAAAAATCTGGAATCTATGATTCGAGTTGCTGAATAATCTGGAACTCTCGGAGTTTAAATTCCGTTTTATTATTGACGTAATAATTAACGAGATATTTATCATTCAGATCAATTTTTGCAGCTAAATTTAGTATAAAAATGGTTACCTGTAATTATGTACACACTGGCGATAAAAAGTATTGTCTGGAACACTAAAACTTTTCAACAATAAAAATACCATGCGGAAAGGTAAAATAGCAATTGCAATTGCAGCGTTTTTAGACTTCAAGGGGGATAGTGACACCGTAAGGGATCACTTCACTTTAAAATTAATTTTTTTTCGCATTATTTGAAACAATTTGTATTGAGAAATATTGTGTATAAATGTCAAGAAAATACGACGACTATAACTATTATTTTTTACCTGAACATTACTACCTTATCCCGTCTACCTGTGAGTATAGCGCGCTCGACCGACTCATTTGCCTTTTAATCTGCAAATCCCCGCAGTTCTGACTGTTCAAAAGAGGCTAGAACCAAACGAAAGCACGCAAGACTCAAAGAAACAGAAGGCATCCCCGACTATGTTTATGTAAGAGTTTCTCATAATTTTTTAACTTTAAAAAAAATTCTACATGGTGCTAGCTTGGCCTAAGCTGGAAAGAACATGGACTCAATTTAGAAATTGAGACAGGACCAAAACACAAATGAAACGCCTGATCAGGCCAGAGCCTAACTTATCGATCGACTTGGCCCCAACTTGTCTTTATTCATTTTTCTAGTCTCAGCCAGATAAAAATTTAAATTGTTTTGAAAAATAAGAAAATGACTAAAAATACTTATAAAGGTCGGCATCATTCGGTTGTCAACCCAATCCTTGGAATTAGGGAAAACCGTTCCAAAATGAGAAAAGACCTTATCCTTAGTGGATTTATATTCTACACAAAAAACGCCTACAAAATTAAGAAATTAGCAAGTATAACTAGAAGCAGAAAATGAGAAATTATTGCATAGATAATTTTTACATTTTGATAAGAATAAATTGATTTCAAATGATTTCGATTTGAAGGAACCAAATTTTTAATATGCCTAATGTGATGTTTATATCATCTGGATTTCGAACAGTTGAAACCAAACAACTTGACAAGAGTGGAATTTTAGATATCTTCTTAATATATTATGGAACCCTTAGAAAAAAGATTTCAACATAATATTTTTTTTATTGATCTAACGTTATCTCTTTTTAACTATTTGAATAATCACAATCCCTTTAAATAAATTCAGAATTCCATACCTAACTCGGATGTACATTAATAAAATTAAGAGAAGAGTGAGATTATTTTGTAGCTAGAGACTGTTGCTAATTATATCGAAATTTAAGGTAGAATATACCTCAAATTTGGGATAACATTTTTTGGAGTAATATTTTCAAGGGTACTTGGTACTATCGGTCCCACTTGGTATTTGGAATGGAAGCTTCTAATGTGTCTCCTGAGGGCTTACATTTTTCTTGCACTTTATTCCCTCTTGCTTTACACACCTCCTACATACTCACTTGGTGGTGGAAGGGGGACCGACAGTTTAAGGTGGATTCCGAACCACCAAAAACAACAGCTTTAAGTAATTAGAGACAACCTTTTCTCTAGAGGTACCGGTTCCTTGACTCTTCGGAGATGAACAACTTCCTTAACGCATGGGCCGCCGAGGCTCTTTCAGAGTGCGAGGCGGTCGCTTAACTTAAAAATACTTACACCCCGCTGTCGTCATTCTGAATCCGGGAGAAGCTGTTCCTCCAGCTTCTCCGGGTTGCTCAAATGTCAATTACGTACTACCCTTATAATTCACGAATTTCCGAGCATGAAGAAGAAAAAAAAGAAAAATTAATGCCTATAGACAAAAAATTAAAGATGCCTTCGTAAAAGCGACTAATTAAGTTCTATTCGTGATTTAAGATGTTCAAAATGCAGAAGTTTATAGTTACCGTGTGGCATATATTTTGTTTTCCTTTCTTTTTTAGAAATTTGAAAGCCTGCAAAAGAATCTGTGTATTTTCAGTTATATGAATAAACAAAAGCTATTAATGATTCGTTTTCTTATTTTTATTCTCGTTTTGGAATCTTGGAATTTTGGAAATTGCTCTGAGCCTCCGATCGCGACGGATGTTTTTTACTCACGACATTTTTGATCATTTGCATCATAATTTAATCATTAGTACGGTTAAACTCAAAAGAAAACTCGCCATCGTAACATTAAATCAACCTACTTGTCATCTACTTGAGTTCAAGAGCTTCAGTATGGAGCCCGAGTGAAAGCAGATTCACAGTTAAGTTGATGGAGCAGCAATCAAGAGCTGTGGAACCAAGTTGTTTTTCACTAGATTTAAGATATTAACCCTGTTGCAGCCATACAATAATTTTTCCAGTTAGGGCCAAACTTGTCATTGGGTAAAAATTTGGCAATTTCCAGACGGGCTAGGATTACTTACTAGTTATATATAATGATAAATAAGCCCATAATAGCATATGCATCCATGATCTGGTTGTCAAGAATTGAACTTATCAGTACTATAAAACTGCTAGAAAGCTTCCAAATGCTGATCAGCATGGCCATCATAGCTTCTCTAAAAACAAAATCCTAGACATATCGCTTTGAAATCTGATGTTATCTTGACGAAATTATCGAATATGAAATCCTTTAAGGTAATCTTCACTAAAAGGGAAGAATGGCATAATGCAGTAACAAGAAAATAATTACTTACTCAAGTAGGTCACGTTTAGTACACAGCCGGCTTCAAATACTCCTTCTGAACAGGAGCCGGAATCTATAGGAAGATGTCTAGGACTTGTATAATAATAGGATTTGTGTAATAATGGGATTTTTAATTTGGATTTTGGTCTAATTTAAATTTTTCCTCCTGGGGAGAAAATTTCTAGACAACCTTATGGAGACTGCACATTGACATTTATTCTGACAGTCAGGCAGCATCTAAAGCTCTTACATCACCAGTTTATTTGAACACAGAGTCAGTCTGATTTGGGGTCCCGGACATAAATATATTGAAGTTGAAAGGAAACCAAAAAAAATCTTGCATTATAAGAATTTTATGTCTGGTGCATATACTCAGATGACCAATGAATTCTTAAACATTGAAAAAAGCAGTATTTTCGGTTGTAATTGGAACTCAGCTTTATAAGTAAGACTTAGACCATATGATATGGAGAGAATTGGATTCGAGGTTCATGATCGTATGCCTTAACATTTCCAAGCTTGCCCTTCAATCTAGATTAATTCAAAATACTGAAAATTAATTTTTGTAATTTTAGAACTAGGTCACCTTCGATGATTTCAAATATTTTTCTGCCATCAAGAATTTCAAGAAATTTTTTTGTTGTATTCAATTTTGCTAATTTCTTTTGTCATATCCCTCCTATAAGCTTTAGTTATTGAGAGATCCGAATGATTTATTAGGAACTTATTCGTTAATTTATAGGCGTCGTTTATTTTTATATCTATTTTACAGTATGGAAAATTGTTAGCGATAATGTTAGTAGGTAATCCCTAAAGTGTATATCTAAATTCTTGTAATTTATTACTTAATTGTTTTGTTTTTTATATTTATTTCAACATCACAGACGCGTCTCTTAATCTGTAAATTAGTGATAGAGACATCAATAATAAAAATAAAATTCTAATTGACTTTTATATTGACCGTATCTTGGCAAAACCAAACACTGCGTAATATTGACTATTGATTGCTTTTTATTACTGTTCATTAAAGGAATAATGTTTCACAATCTTCTACTTTAAGTTCCAACTGTTTAAATAAACGAAATATTTTTTAAGTGGTTTTACCATGAAGATAATGTAGGCAATAATTGAGAAGGCTAATTGAGATAGCGACTAGTATATAAAATGAAACATTTTTAGGAATATACAATAACAATCACAATTCATGACAAGTGGATTTATTTTTGATTCACGAAAATGAAAATTGTAATTGGAACTCTATTTTTGTTCTTGGTGATTTTTCCAAAACCTGGCGGTAAGTTGAATGATATACTTATAATTAGAAGAAATTTTTTCTTCACTTACGATTTTTTTAAACTTCAAGCGAAAGAGCCTATTATCGATTCAACTCTATCATTATCATACATGCATTGGATAACTAAGACAATTCTTTACTAAGTTGGAAACGATATTACAACTAGAGACATCTTTTTTATGTTATTATAGTTTGCATGTCCTGTTAATATATTCAATGTAAGTACTGCCAGTTGTTAATATAATATTTATTTTACTAATAATTTCTTTTTGCAGAACTAGTGCTTGGAAGTTGCTTCGGAAGGCCAAAAACTCTTAAAGTTTATTCTCGTCCTTACCAACTACACCCAAATATAATTGGACGTCTCATACAAGGCCCAGGCAAGCACAAAGTGGTAGTAGATGATACTGGAAAATTTGTCATTGGATTTGCCGAAAAAGAAGAGAATTTATATATTTTGTATCCCTTCGTCGAAGATGTACCCTTTCATATGGACCCAAAAAAAATAAAAATGAAAATAAGAGGCAGTTATGCAACGTCGTATATAACAATACTGCCAAATGATCCTCTAAATGATCAGTTTTTCAAGCCGGTTAGTCCAGAACGAATTCGTGATGTCAAAGCTATTCGGAATCCCGCTGATGAAGTTGCTGCTGCTGATCATTGATCTCTTTTCACAAGAAAACAATTATTTTTGCTTACGAGCGTAGAATTAAATTTGATTCTTTCAATAAATAACCGTCTACATTCGATAATAGGGAATGTCGGTAACCCGCTGTGCTCAGGAAAGGTTTTCTGCCGTTTTCCTCTCCCTTGGCCAAAATTCCGAGCAAATGTGAGCACGTTTAATTGAAATTTGGCAGTAGCCGCTAAAAATACGTTTTCTTAATTCAAACGTTTGAAAAGTATAAGTGTATGTCAATAATAAAATGAACGAATTAAAGAAGTATTCAATTTTTATTTGATCATTGTGAAATAGTTTGAAGTTTTTCCACTCTGCCTTGTATTAAATTAGATGAATAAAATTGTCACAAGTGTGTTTTCGCCTTTGTTTTGATGTTTGTTTTAAAAATAACCCTAATATCAATAATTTTTTTGTGGATAACAAAGATTTTGAAGAAAATGAACATTTACTAGATGTCTTAGACGTAATTTAATTAGAACTAGAAGACTTTTGTTACATCTTTGTGGTAAAGCCTGACTTTTACGAGATTCCCAGTTGTTAAAGGTTTTAAAGAATTTTAAAAGATTTCAAAATATTTAACATAATTTAAAAGGATTTCTGAATATTATAAAGGATTTTAAGGGAATTTTAATTTTTAAGTCTTCTAAGAAATTTCAAAATTCTCAATAAGATTCCTATAGATTATACGGTTTAAAAAAAAAAATTTCGACTTTTTTAGAATTAGAAATGATTCCCGCTAATTACAAAAGATTGTGAAGGATTGTGAGGGATTTGTGAATATTGAAGAGGAGTTTAAGGGCTTTGAAGAATTCAAATTGCTTCTGAAAATAGCATAAAAAATATTTTAAGGGACTTAAAGAATCGCCACCGAGCTCACGGAGTGAATACAATTTAGATTTTTTTGGTGGCAGCGGTGGGAGTCTTACGTTTCGTATTTCAAAAGATTGTGATGAATAAAAAAGAATTTTTAGTAATTTCCAAAATTTTCAGAGGATTTCAAGAAATTTTTACACGCTTGAACAAATTTCAAAAAGATTTTGAAAATTTTCAAAAGAATTCAAGGAGTTTAAAATGATTTCCAAATAGACTGCAGGATTACGAGGGATTTTTTTAAATTTGAAGGAATTAGGAACGATGTTTCGAAAAACTTTAAAGGTTTCATATAATACCGAAGTATTATCACAAGATTTAGAGGATTTTATAATATTTCTAAATATTTCCGGGAATTTCAAATGTTATTCGAATATTGAATATTCAGATAGATTTTAAAGTATTTTCAGAAATTTGCATGTGTTTTAAAGTACTATTAGAAATTTTTATTGGATTTTGAAGATTTTAATTAATTCTAATCCGGCCATTAAATATTCTTTTTCCAAATTGAAGAGATCACCGAGCTTATACCAGGTAATATTTTTCGGTGGCAGCAGTGGAATATGGATGATCCAAATTTAAAGATATAATGTTCACAAAGAATTTTCAGGAATTTACAGAGATTCTAAAGGATTCCAAAACATTATACACGATATTCACAAATTGCAAACAAATTTTTACATTATTTAACAAATTTTAAGAAATTTAACAAACTAAAAATCCTGTAAAAATCTGCCTTTTTAATTAATGGACGATTGGTTGCCTGACAAAATGTAGAAATAAAAAAAAGATCGCTATCAGTGTAAAATCGTGTAAAGCCTTGCGAACACTTGCAGTTTGTAAATGATGAGAAATTCGGTTGATAAATTCTTCGATTCATTTTAGAAATAAAAATTTGTAATACTGAAATCGTAATTTTGAATTATTCAAATAAAAAATCATGTATAATTGTATTAAGGAAGAAATATGTTTGAGAACTTTCTGAAAATTTGCAAGAATAATCGCAAACAAAGTTCTATAAATTTTAAACGATTATTGATTATCTTGAGAGAATGTCCATTCAATAATATGTACAACTCACTTTTCGCAAGTATTTACAAGGAGGTAGAAAACGGAAATTGGTGGGGCAATAAAGGGTTCTTAATCTTTGAATTTTACCAATATTCTTGCATAGAAAATTTGGGATAATAATTTTCAACTGTGATAAATTTAGCACGCCATGCGCCCTAAAGAAGCCACCGACGGGAAAGGGTCCTCTTTTATAATTATCGTTGATAACGTGATAACTTTATCAACGTTATTACGTTGATGAACGTGAATTCGACATGGTTTATGATATCTTTAAGTCAGCGTTAAGATGGCTGTCGAGGTTGCTGAGTATGCCTAATGGCAGGTATCCTAAAAGATGTTTTCTTAAATTGAAGGCAATGTCTTTAAAACCTGTTTGCAATCCGAAGTCTAATTGGGTTCTCCAGCTTACAAATATGTTCACCAAAAGTAGTTTAGAGCAAATATGGCTTGACTCGGATTCTGTGTCGCTCCCTAAAAACATGGATGTTTTTTCAAATAACTTGTCTGACTCTCTCTGAAATTCCGAATATAAAAGATTCCTCCATTTACGTAATCCCAAAGTCTCACCACGTTTCGAACTTAACTTGGACATTTAATCATATCTGCATCTTAGATTACCTTTTTATATAAATTTTTAGAGTCTGTCTCATATGTAATCATTTACTAGCTATTTGTCCTGCCTACTGTGACTTAAGAATATCAAACTTAGGTCAGCCAGCACAACGTTAGTCAATAGTTAGTATTGGCTGAGTATTTTTTACTCTGCGTGTCCACGCCAGCTGCACAAAGTTGCATTGTACGTCCGGCAGATTCTACAGACTAAAGTATTCGTTCTGGAGACTTGACTCTTTAGATACTCTCAAACAATTTTTTCTTTATACTATTTTTTAAGTTGCTTAATTCTATTTTGCTGCATTGGTTCTTAATAATAATGTGTATGTACAAACTCTTATAGTAAAATGATTCACAAATTTATTAAAAGAATTTTATTAAATTTCACCTAAGTCAGGAAAAATATTTTTTCCTGGTGTAACCAGATTAATCGTCAGCATCGTGTTCAGTGGAATACGGAATACCTTCAGCAATACGAAGGTTTTATAGATTGATCAGGTGGAGGAACAGTTCATTCAGAGGATAATTTTGCTTTATTGCTTCGTACTGCATGGCAGATTTGTCAGGTGTGATCAATTTAATTATTGCTTCTATCAATTTTTGATAATGTCCCAGTTCACCTAATGAAAGCAAATAATATTCACTTTCTATTTTGTTTGTATATCCAATGGCCTATTTGGCAGTGCCAGCTGCAAGCACTTTGTGCTTGCCTGTCTTTAGACGGATCAATTAATTTTCAGAAAAAAAGGTTAGTGAAGATAAGTGAAAATCTACAGTTCTTTTTTCTTCCACAGCAACTTATAAACAATAATTCGGCAAAAAGAAGTTGTATTTGGTAAAATAAGTAATGTATTGACTAATGGTACCATGCACTAATTTAGATTTATTGGGATTGGATAGGTTTCTTTAGACGAATAAAATTAGGTACTTGTACGAAAAAAAAACATTCTACTTCCCTAATAATAGATTTCATGCCTTCACGATGATTCGTTTTGATAAAAAGAGATATTCCGGGTGTCACTTGTGTAAAAAAACTACGAATTGTTTGCCGACGTTTCTTGAACATTGCAGTTCGCATTTTCAGGACTGACCTGAAACTGAGGTATCAGGTCATATTGTGCTTAGGTATACTCTCTACGATGCCTGTGATTGGCCAGAGCGTCCCACCATGGGGACGGGTCGAATTTGATTGGCTAATCAAGTTCCCTTATCCCTTATTATTATTCCTTTATCGACACAACCAATCTCCCTAAATTTCTTATGCTTTCCTGCTCAACCAACAGCCGTGAATGCATTTTTCCTCTTGAAACTGCCTAGTTAACCTTCTTAAATACCTACTACTTCCCTAACTTTTCGACTAATTTCCCTAAATTTCTAATGCCTCCCTAACACCTATCCAACCTCCCTTAAAGCCCGCATTCTTTATACCGCCGGAGCAATCTCTCAAAATACTTGCTCCTTCCCTAAAAAATCATTGATATTCAATTGAGAATGCACTTTATACTATAAATAAACTATTAAGCATACCTTCAGGTCAAGGAAAAATCACCAATAATAAAAACGGAGATCCAAACAGACCCCTTATTTTCTTGAATTAAAAGGAAAATACTTTTCTGTTTTCAGAATACGTCGCGTGACCTTGGCGCAGATCGTGAGGGTACGGTTTGTGGGTATATACTTGTCACTGCTGTTGATCGTTTTGCCAAGCCGGGAGATTGAAATATTCAACTTCCAGAAAAATGTATGCCATTTTCCTTTTAATATGTTTCCTGTTATTTTTCGTCAATCCGCTTTTATTTTTCTACAAAACAAATTGTTAGTTTTCAGAAAGAAATACAATAACTCTTTCCGGATTCTACTCTTATTTCTGAACGGATCTATTTAATTCTTTTTAGAATCGAATCCATTTTGCCTCAATTTTTTAAACAAAATTTTTGTTGTTAGGCTCTTGGTTTTTTTCATGAAAAAAAGGTGTGAAATTTTAAGGTTGGCCGCAAGGCATCGCGGAGCAGTTGCAGTTGTTTGATGGATAGAAAGTTCCTTGACAAGGATTTTTTATTTTGCGACAATAAGGTTGCTCTTAACTAGGGCCGCGGTGGTGTAAATAAACCTGCCTTTAGAGATCGGTTCCAGATAGGACGGACATGCGATGAGAGCAATCAAGGTTAACTGCTCGCAACGGAACAACACTCGGCTACAGTCTAGTCTGTCGACGGAACCATCGACGTATATAAATGGACCGATAACGCTGTGGGGTCTACCTCTCAAATATTTTCTCTCTTTCTCTCTCTAAGGCCCATTTCCGTTCTCCCCAAAGCATAATGGGTCCATTTCTATATGTCGCTGGATGGAAACCCCCGTTAACCAGGACTTCAGAAACCCTCTGAAGATTCTGCCGCATATCGGGTACTGTCCGACAACCCTTTCGTGCAGGAGCGATGTTCCTTTGCGGCAAAAAAATTACTCACAAAACATATTAATTTAGATCATTGAAATTATGCAAAAAAATCTGCAGATAAATGTTGATTAAACTTGCTCGCATTTGTTTGGAGTTTTCGCCACGTGAGAGGAAAGCTTCAGAAGCTCTTTCGCGAGCGCAGTCGGTGTTGGACATTCTATATAATTGAGTATCTACATTTATTTATTAGAAGAATATAATTAAATTTCGCATAAATAAAATAATAATTTTCTGATGAAATGAATCTGGGAACAACGGTTCGCGGTACAGCTTGGGCATTCCGAAGGAGTTCTGCGCGTGTGTAGAACAGATGATGCAAAGGATCATCAGGATGTAGTCCTTCATACGTCTTGGCAGATGTGTTATCTATGATCAATTTAATTATTTCATCCCACGGCAGTCGATAGGTTGCAGTCGCAAGAAATGGTACGATATAATATAAACCTTCTACTTCTTCAGCATATCCAATTATGTATTTACGAGTATCATCCACTACGACTTTGTGCTTGCCTGGCTGTAACCATTGAAATCCAATTCGATTATGGTAAGGTTGGTAACGATGAGTAAAAATTTCAATGGTTTCCTCTATTCCGAACCATCTTCTGAGCATTAATTCTGTAAACAGAAATGGTCAGCCGTAAAGAACTATTGTATTTTCTAATATTGACGACATAAACAATTTAAAATTCTATGGTAACAAATTGTTAAATATTAAGAGTTTCAAAAGTTTTTTGATTCTAAATGAATAATTCATGGAATTGTTGTATCTGAAAGATATACATACAATTAATAATATTTACTACATAAGGTTCTGTAGAACTTTAGGAAATAGAGAAAATAACCAATGTGGAATAAATATAACGTGCTCTGTGCTAGCAGCTACCAAAAATACTACATCAAATTTAAATTAAAAAAAAAGAAACCACGCTAGAACTTTGGGCTCATCCTAACTTCTCCATACTTAAAAAATTAATTTGTAAAAAATCCCAAAACCAAAAACCTATCCCAAAGAAAAAGTCAACCAATAAGTACAAGAAAACGTACATCTCAGCTGTGACCTATTGTTTAGCTGGTTAAAAATAACAAAATAATTCTTTGAAAACAATTCATAATAGTAACAGCTACTTCTAATTCAACTAAAAAAGTGACATAATATAAAAATTTAAACTAATCATTCAAGAAAAATTCCAAAAACTTAGTTTCAGATGCCTTTAAGTAAAAAATCCAACAACGGTTTTTAAAAAATAATAATATTTATAAACTCAAAGAAAATAAGACCTAGTACATTAAATGAACCCTATCTAAGTTTTCTTCAATTAAATAAAACAAATTTTAAATTGTAAATAATTACCCCAGATACATTGAATAACCACAAAAAATACACCACAGTACATTTTGCGAACCCTGCCTCAGCTAGCCTCAACTGAAACAGCTAGAAAATTAAAATAAAAAATAAACATCACAGCCTTCTCCGTAAGACTTGAAGACGGCTAAGATAGCGTCTTTTAAATATACTAGGGGTTGTTTTTTTGAGTTTGTTGAATATTAATATGACAAACTATGGGTGGTTCATTTGCGTTCATAAATAATAATACTTCCTTCAGATGTCTTGGTGTTTTTCGATGGTCAAGCTTTTTTCGTGAAAATTACTTTATTCAGTTCCCAAAGTTAAATGAAAACTGAAATTTGAGCGGTTTAGTGAATTTCGAAGTTTTACCAAAGTTATTGTTACTAACATTCTTTTGCATGAATTTGGTAATTATTTATTTGCTATCGATTCCTTGCATGTATTTTGCTTATTTTCAAAATTGTAATTATAAACTGAACTAATTTTTTTAAATTTTGATAATCTAATATTAATTTCTATTTCGTAATACATTACATTGAAAAAGAAAAACATGAAAACTTTCATCGAGACGCACGTTATTGCTTTTTTACGCTCGGCACTCAAGGCGCGTCGTCCGTGTCACGCGTGCGGCACGGTGGAAGGAAATTCACTTTTTTCGTTCAAAAATGTCCAGACTTAAATTGTGGTCCAATTTTGCTTTTTTTCAAACTGAAGTCCGTTATATTCTGAAGAGCTTGACGCTCGGAACTTTTGTCTCCTCCATTTGTTTATTAATAATTTTTCCACTCAAAGTATAGGAAAACTAAAGTTTTCTGCATAAAATTTTTTTGCGCTTTCGTATCTAAGCAGGAAAACTTCATATTGTCTTAGGTAAATGTTTGGGGATTCAAAGAATACAAATAATTTAATTATTATTCCAATTATTTGTTATAAGCAAATTTTATGAACAAATTGAGAAATAATCTTATCATCAGTAAAAAAAATTCTCGCTAAAATCGCATTATAACAATAAAGGACTGACATTCAACCACAAAATTAAATTAAAAGTTAATAATAACCATTGTTGTAAACAATTTTTGTAGTGAAATATCAAAATTTGAGATTTTTTAAATTTATAATTTCCTTCAATCGCCAGAACGACTTTAGGTATTCCTTGAAATGATAAATATTTATTAATATTTGATCAAATATAACAATTTAAATTTTCGTCGACTAATTCAAAAAACAATTTCGAAATTTTTGTTCTTTCGCATAAAAAAATTTGGTTTGCACTTTAAATGTTTTCAGCTATTGGACGAATCTGGAAGCTCGAATTTTTCCAAACGAAACTGGCAAAATTTGTAATTTGTTTATCTGAATTTATTATAAACATTTAAGTTGTTATATTTTACTAAATATTATGGAAGATACATTTTTAGGGATATCTGTACCTATTTTGGCCATTAAAAAATTTAAATTTGATAAAACCTTAAGTTTATATATATTGTGTCACAGGACTTGTTAATAACAGTGGTTATTCTTAACTTCTCTAATATTTTATTTCTTGTTGCGAAATATTTGAATTTAAAATTTTTTTAAATGATAATTTCCTTAAATCACCAGAAAGACTTTAAGTATTCATTTAAATAATATTATTATGAAAATAATATTAAAAGAATGACATTATTATTATTATTATTATTATTATTATTATTATTATTATTATATCATTATTTTAATGAATACTTAAAGTCTTTCTGGTTATTAAAGGGAATTATAATACGAAAAAATCTCAAATTTCAATATTTCGCGACAAGAAATGTTAATAACAATCGTTATTATGAACTTCTAAATTATTTTGATACTTAAATGTCATTACTAGATTATAATATAGCAATATTAACAAAAAAAATTTCTTCACCAATAATAAGACTATTTTGTTTAAAATTTCAGTTTTTCCATACTTTGAGTGAAAAAATAATTAATAATCAAATAGAGGAGACAAAACCTCGGAGCGTCAAGCTCTTTAGAAGTTAATTGAGTTTAATTTTTTTTTTCAATTAATAAAAATTGGAAAAAATGCAAATCTCTGGACATTTTAGAACGAAAAATTGCATTTTCTGCGACCGTGCGGCACGCGTGACACGGCCGATGTGCGCTGAATGCCGAGCGAATAAAATAAATAACTTGCGACTCCATGAAAGTTTTCATGTTTTTCTTTTTTCATGTAAAGCGTTATGAAATGAAGATTATTATTCGAGAGTCAAAAATAAAAAATAAGGTTGAGAACTTTTATTAATTTTTATTTGTTTAGATAGAACGTTTATATTTTCAACAAGTTACGGTTATTGTAAAAATAAAAAATCTGCGTGAAAAGAATGCTCAGTTTACAATTACCAGTTCAAAAATTCGAAAAATATATTCAAAGAATCTATAGCAAGTAAATAATGATCAAATTCATGCAGAAAAATGTTATTAACAATAACTTTTTTTCAACACCGAACTTCACCAAACCGCTCAAATTTTATATTCCATTTGTGTTTGAGAAGCGAAGAAAGTAATTGCCGCTAAAAAAGGTCGACTGGATAATACTGTTCTGACGAGGACAAGATCTAAAGACTGAGAAAGGTGCCCAGGGAAATTTTTTAAATTGAAATTTTTACATTCTCATCAGAGAAGGTATTAGATTTGTGTAAAATTGACCCTCCCCCCAGTTTTTGCCAAATGTCCACGTTTTGAGACCACCTGAATGCGAAAAACTGGTTTTTCGTAATGTGTCTGTTTGTATGTATGTCTGTGAATACGATAACTTTCGAAAAAATTATTTTTCTAAATTGGCCTTTAGTACACTCGTTTAGTGTCCTAAACTAAAGGCCAAGTTCGTTAGCCAGACATTTTGGATAAAAATTCAAAAACTGGGCACATTGTGAATATTTTTGAGACCACTTTTTTCAAAATTAACAAATTCGTAGTAATCAAAAAGTTGAACAATTTATTCTAATGACTTGTTTCATAAAATCAAAAAATTACCAGAGTTATTGCATTTACAAAATTCGAAAAAACACACGAAAATGAATATTTTAAGCCAAATAACTCACGATATGAAAAAATCACAAAAAGAAAAAAGTTTCTTTTTCAATGACCTGAAAGATTATTGTAACAGCTTTTTAAGTTTTCTTGAAAAATTCAAAATTTAAATTTTGACAGCATACACAATAATTAAAAATTACATTTTTCGGCCAAACTATGCGAAATGTGGTGTAAGATGAGTCAAAAAAAATTGTTTATTTGAAAAAGATATAAAAATTTGTGATTAACTACTTTTCGATAGAATGCGTAGTTTGGCTTCAATCATGAAAATCATCATTCACAGTAAAAAAATCTTCCCGCTGCGTGAGCCCCTTCTTACCAAAATTTTGTCATTTAATTTTCTTGTTCGTCTCGTGTGTGGGGTTTCAAATGATTTAAATTTTCATGTTTTTGATGCTTTTTTACGATTAACACTAAAAACAGAACTATCAAAAAATTATTCATCACAAATAAATCATTTTTACATTCTCATCGGAGAAGGAATTAGATATGTGTGAAATTTTACATCA
>NC_046663.1:20717688-20725979 GCF_010883055.1 Belonocnema kinseyi
TGGGCAGTTTTTGTCAAATGTTTATGTGTTGAGACCCACTGAATCCGGTAAATAGGTTTTTACGAATGCGTATGTCTGTCGGTCTGTCTGTATGTATTTATGCCTGTCTGTCAGTGCGAAAACTTTTGAATAAGTCATTCTATTAGATTGGCCTCTGGCACACTTTTTTAATGTCATGAACTAAAGTTCAAATTCGTTAGCCGGCCATTTTAGATAAAAATCCAAAATGTGGGCTCCTTTCGAATATTTTTGAAACCAATTTTTTCAAAATTTAAGAATTCTCTGTGTGTGTTTTTTAATCATAAAGAAAACATTGGAAATGAGCAAATTCAGTTGATGGAAAAAAGAGAAAAGCTTCAATAAAACGTTTAATAACAACAGTTTTTTAAAAAGTACGCATTTGTTTAACGGGACAATGAAATTTCGTCTGTTTTTAATACCAATGCAAGTTACGAATTATAATAATATATAGTTTAAGCTATTAATTTTGTTTGTTTGCTTGGTCATAATCAATATTATTAAAATATTGATTATTTTTTTAAGATTGCGAAAAAGAAACGCTCTCCAGCTCCGCTGGGATATGAGTCCAGCGGAGCTACAAAGAATTTTTTCACAATCTTAAAAAAATTAATCAATATTATAATAATATTGATAAGGACCAAGTAGACAAACCAAATTAAAATCTTAAACTATTATTACTTTGTGTCCAGTTAAATATTGATCAGTTTTAATTAATTACTGATTAATAATTAGTTTAATCATAATTAATTTATCAGTTATATTTAAGTAATAATTTTATTTAATTTTTTTTTTAATAAAGTTAATCAAACAAGGTTGATAAATTATTCACTGAAGAAATATTAATGTTTTTTATTTCCCTGGTCAAAAAATTTACATCAACAATAAAATATAATAATATACATTTATGGGCATTATAAACAATTTCAGGGATGAACTGGAGTGCGAAGCGCGAGATACGTGATGAGAATGTGATTGTTAAGGCCAAAGGAGTTTTAACAAAAGAGAATTCATAATCATAAAATTTATGTTGTCGATGCTTTCACCTTTAGTTTTAAAAAGGCTATGCAGAAAGATCGAGCAGGAGCTCACATGGGTTCGGTTAATTTACTGCAGTTTTTTCGGGGATTCTTGAATTTTACACATGATATAAAGATATAAACCAGAGATACTTGGAGAATTCTGGGTTTACTGTTTTAAGTCGGAATTTTGTAGTTGTTTTATTCAAAATACATTCACGACGTGTTATTCTTCAACGATTCTTAAAATTACTGTGTGGATGAGGATTTAAGCTAGACACTTGGGAAGGTGATTTAGTTACAAATTTTTAATTTTGAACTTTAATGACTTTTTTAGATGAAGGAAGTCTATTTAAAGGTGGCTAATGTGATTATTTTCTTATGGCTGTTTTTGTTAAAACCGCGAAAATAATTAACAATGGTTTTTGGAAGTCCTGGAAATCCTTGAAAATCTGGAAAAGTCCTGGCGTTTTACTTACGGTTCTGGAATTTGTATTCCCTTAAATAAAAAATAGGTTTTTATACTTGCTCTATGCTAAATGAAAATAGATTGCTAAGAGTTTTTTGATAGATTTCACTCAATTTCTAATTTTCTGTTTTGATCGAAAAAACAAAAACAACACCTTCCTGAAAATATGTTGTTAATTTTATCACTGCAAAAATCACAAAGCTAGAAGTGATCATCATCATCATCACTAATTTATTCCCGACTTTTTCAATTCAAAAGCTATTATAATAAATTTATGGCAAATACGATTATTTTTTGGTATAAAAATATTGAAAAGAAAATCAGTTCCACATGTAGTGAGCTTTCATTGATAAGATTTGGTTGAAATTTGATTGAGTTTTCCCACAGTATTTGAAATGTGTAGCCGAAGAAAATCAGGGATTTTGCAAATTCTTGCAAAATTCAGGGAATTTCTATAAGAGTCACTGAAAATAACTGTCGAGGACAATGTACCTTACAAATTTTATTTAAATTTGAAATTTTTTATTCTGTGTAAAAAAGGTTGTATTTTAGAAATATAATAATGCTAATATTCTAGTGTTCAAATATTAATGGTCAGGCTAAATAAAAAATTGATCAGAGTGAATTTAGAGAATTTTAAAAATGAAGCTGAATCTTAGGCTAATATAATGTTCTTGCAAATTATTTATTTGCCTTGTATTTTTATTTGTTTTTTTATTTGCTTCATCCTGACGATTGTGATTTTAGTCGAATATTTTATTATTTGGTTGCAAATTCAACCTTTTTTTAACTCATACTTTTAGTTTGAAATATCTACTATTATATTATCCGTTGAAAATTTATACTTTTTGGTAGAATATGCAATTATCTGCGTAAAGTTTAACTTACTTTATTGAAAAATTATTTTTTGTTCATAATAATTTATCATTTCAGTCATAAAATTCATCTTTTTGGTAAAACATTCGTTCTTTCTTCTTTAGTTCAAAATTAATTGATTTTAAATCAAAATATAACTTTTGAACTTAAAGATTTCCTATTTTTGTTGAAACTTAATCGCCATTGTTTAAACCATATCTGCTGTTTAGAAATCTAATTTGTTACACGTAAAATAATTTGTTTAACTATAAACGTAACTCCTTCATTTTTGGCTAAACATGCATTTTTCAAATCGAAAATTCAACTGCTTGAGTAAAAATTAAACATCTGTGTTAAAAACTTATCTTTTTATTTAAAAGTTCATCTATTTGTTATAAGATTTTAGTACTTTTCTGAACATTTGCTTCAGATATAAAATACATTTTTCACATAAAAATATAACTTTACCATTTATTTTCCATTGATATTTTTTAGTTCAAAATTAGTCTTTATTGTTTAAGTTATATCTTCTTAATGGAAAATTAAATTATTTTAATGAAAATTAACCGTTTGCTCGACGCTTAACATTTTTTATTGTTGAAATATCAACCCAGTGGGCTCAAAATTTGGCGACGTCTTTGCGACATCGCTACGACATCGTTACGACAATTTTACGACTTTTACGACAGTGTCTTCACGATATCGTAAATAAGTCGTATGATTTGACGATGTCTTTACGATATCGCGAAGACACCGAAACGACATGGACATAGGATGTCATAAAATTGTCGTAAAGTTGTCGTAAAGTTGTCGGAAAGATGACGTAACAATGTCGTAAAGAAGTCGCCAAATTTTGTGCCCACTGGGAACTATTGCTGCATGTTTTAAAATTTTTCATTGTTGAAATATCAACTATTGCTGCATTTTGCCACAACAGATTCTCCTTAAAAAAATATCATTATTTAAAAAAATTAAAAAAACAAAATCTTAATGCCGCAGTTTTAATGAAAAAGTAGTTTTCTTTTCTGCATAGTCATTTCTTTACATCAAAAGAATAATATGATTATACAACGGATTGTCATTCAAAAACATAATTGCCATTGTTATAAAAAAATTTTATGAAGAAATCACAGATTGAGCTTCTTTTACTGATGAAGTTCTTATTTTAATCAAATGACTTATTGTATTCTTAAGAATTATATATAAAAAAAAAGAACCTTATGGATTGAAAGACATTTCGTAAAGAAGGCAGCAAGCGCCCCCACTTAAGAATTCCTAGGAATGAGTGCATAGGTGTAAAATAGTAAATACATGTACGGAAACTTTAGCGTTATTTCGATATAAAGCCCCTTCAAATTAAATTAAAAAAAAAACGAAGTTATGAAACAGTGTTTTGAACCAAAACATGAATTTACTTCTTCAAAGCTACCTAACAATCCTATCTAAATTCCCCTTACTTCCCTAACTGCCCAACCAACCCCTCTAAATTTCCGGTTCGTTCCTAACTGCCTGACCAACCTTCTTAAGTGCCTATTTCCTTTTAACTACAAAACTAACTTCCCTGATTGACCAAACGCCTCGATACATTTTCTCTAGCTTCATTCAAATAATTGGCCCTAAAAATTAAACATGCAATTAAAAATGCGTTTTGAATGGTAGATATATCATTAAACTTACCGCCGGGTTCAGGAAAAATGGTCAAGATTAAAAATAGAGTTTTTATAAGGATGCTCATTTTTCTGAATACAAATGAAATCCGCTTACTAATAATTTTTCTAGCTACTGAATATTCTTGAAATTATTTTATTTTATGTACTAGCTACTATCTAAATTGGCCTTCTCAATGATGAGGCACTTTATCTAGAATGTGAAGTCACGAGAAATAAAATTCGTTTGTTCCCCACAATACTCACTTCCTCACTGAGTAAGTCGTGCATACCCCTGAAGGGAAACGGCTCAATGTTGTAACAATAATAGCTTTTTATAATAAAGGAAAAACCCACATTAAATGAATTTTGACAATAGTGTAACTCACAAATATTCTTTTTGAAAATTAGTTTATATTAAATTAAAAAATACAAGAGGTATTTATTTTCTATGCAAAATTGTTTTGGATACCTTACGGAAAGCATCCTTTGGGTCACAAGGATTGATAATTACAAAAAAATAGATAATTGGAATTTTGTGAACACGTTAAATATATTGAAACAAGCTTAAAACAGCTTCATTATAGCAATATTATCACATATTCTGGATCTTCAATTTAATAGGAATTTTGGGCTGCCAAAATTTTTAAAGAATATTTTTAAAAAAATAATTTTAAAAAATCTTCATTAATACATTTCCTTTGATAAAATTGTATTCATCGTTAGAAATGTCTTGGCTGAGTGATGATTAAATGCAAAAATATCTTTTTTATTAAAATTCGTGCTCTTAAGATAAAATGAGATAATTTTTAAAAAGGTAGCAATTTATTGAAAAGCGAATAATTCTTAATAACATTATCATAATTAAAAGATAATTCTAATATTGTTAATATATTCAAAAAGAAATTCACATGGTGCTTCATTTATAAAGTTCTCTGGTCGGAACGGAACTTCGGCAGTGTTGTCCTATCCAAAATTAATTTCTGAAATAAAATTTTTGCCATTAAGATAAATGTTGACTGAGGAACAAAAGTTGAAATTTTTTTATTCTTTTTGAATGGAGTAAGTGTCCTAATTAGTCCGGTGTCATGGTTTATCCTCACTTTAATTCAATTTTTCAAATATTTTATAGTAGGATAGTATGGTTCTTCTGTTTCAGCCTAAAGAATAACGTATTTTTAGCTTTAAAAATTTGTCAAGTACGAGAAACTAACATAACGTATTAAAAATATAAAAAATTTAAAAAAGAACATATGTAGTAATGCAAACTGAGGTGCTTATTACTGGAGATTTAAATATTATTTATTTACGAGCATATTCATCATAAATTAACAATTTCGGGTTAAATATCCCAAAATGAATAACCTTATTATTTAAAAAAGGCATTTGTGATAAATCATTTTCTCTAAAGTATAGTTTAACCACAAGAGAAATATAATTTCGAAAGTGAAATAAGTTAATTTCAAATTTAAGAAATTTAATTAAATTAAAACTAAATTTACAATACTATTTAACGTTTAATAATAAATTATTGTATAGACTTTCTAAAAACAAAACCAAGATTCCAGCGAACAAATTTGGACAACTACCATAAAATTCTTCTATTGTATTATAAAAAGATCCCCCTTTGAAAAAATCTCTAGAAACAAATAGAAAATAAGAAAGAAAAAGTAGAAACCAACCAATCTAATCTCCTTGCTTCTATTTTCTTATTTCTTTGTCTTCTTTATTTTTATCATTATCAAATCACAATAAGAGTACATTTTTAAATAATATTCACAGTTCTTAATGATTCGGTACTCATACAGCTCCCAAATCAAGGTAGGAAATTTGTTTTAACATTTCGGCCACTTATAAAGCACCCTCATCAAGTTTGCGAAATAATGAGTATTAATTATTAATGTTCTTTTATGAAGATTTGAGAATCATAGGAATAAAGAAGACGAAAGAATTAAAAAAATGGGATTTGACTGGTCGCCTTCTCTTTTTTCCTGCCTCTTTTTTATTATTGTTCAGAGATTTTTTTCAAAGTAGGATCTACTTTTAAATTTCAATAGGAGTATCTTATCGTAGTTGTCTAAATTTTTTTTTGCATTCTTGGTTTTATTTTCACGAATTCTGTACATTAGGCTGATTTTAATATCAGAAGTATTTTTTAAGTTTTTGGAATTAAAAAAAGTGCCCCTTTTAGCTTAAATTTTTCGAATTAAATATAATTTATAATTATTACTACATAATTAGTTTTATGTGGGAACTTGTCGTGATATTATTCGTTTAAATTCAGCTTTATTTTGTTATTCTTTATGTAATTCGCTATTAGTTAGAATGGGAAAGTTTTGAACAAACTACAAAGTCCAATTCCCCTATTCTGATTATCCAAAGTTGCAATTAAGTCTCGAGATAATTCGGTCTTGATTAGCATATCTGAAGCGATTTTCAAAAATTCTTAATAAACAAAAAACAATACATCCGCCCATAAGTGTAGCACATCTATACACATTTCAGGATTTAGAAAAGACGCAAGCCTCAGATCCTGCTAATCACCTTAATAAATTTTTTCTAATCTTGACGTTTATGTATAATAATCTCAACTCCTCTAAAAGCAATTAATTATATTCTTCGCTATTCACAATATTAATTATTATTTTGTTTATAATGAGTGCGTAGATTCGTCTAATTACTTATTTGTTACAAATTGATTCTAAGAAGCTTTTTATTTACTTATAATTTTCTTCTTTTCATTAAAACCACTTATTCTAATTATAGGTTGACCTATGTACTCAAAGCGCAATATTTCTGTTTTTTTTTTGCAAATAAACGAAGGCATTAAAGATGACTTTAAAGAGTCTTAAATTTTTTCAAATACTTAGTCTTATTTTAATCCCCAATCCCATGTTCTATCTTTTTCAGGAACCTGTTAATCATTTTTATTCTTTTAGCAAAATGTGAAAAAAAATTTCTGTACCAACTTTACATCCCTGTTATATGCTACAATAGTTGACTATTTATCAGTTAAAAGGAAGCATTTGTATAGACTGATCGTTTAATTTGATTCGCTTATTTTGTCTAACAAGATACTTAAATATTTGCAATGATCTTCGTAATTTTTTGTTTTAATTACGATGTCATCCAAATAACAAAAAGCGCTTGACTTTGAATCTGGTGTAATTATTTTGTCCAGAAATCTCTGGAGAGTGGCTGAAGCATTTACAACGCAAAATGGCATCTGCTTAATTTGGTACATGCCTTTTTAGGCACTGCCAATACTTTGATTGGTTTCGAACTTTCTTTCAATAGAATTTGTAAATAAACTAATTTTAAATATATGTTAAAAATGTATTTGGCTAAATTAAAATTATTTCTTGAAAAAAAGATCCTACTCCATCTTCACTTCATTGGGAATCGAAACACAAAACTTCTGATTTCCGGTCAGGTGCTTTTCTAATTAAGCTATTAGAGGGATCAGAATAAGAACTCTTAATTCAAGAACATAACGCTAATTTTTAGCTAGGTGTTAATAATACAAATAATTATTTAAAATTTTTTTAATTTATCTGATATATCATCAGAGATTGTACCTTACAGACAGTAAATCAACCCTCCAAATCATGAAGGCAGAAAATCTACACAATATCGATCAAGTTAAGAATCTTCAATAACAGAAACTGCTTAACGTCTTAATAAGACTAAATGGAAAATAATATTTTTAAATTAAAATTATTTCATGAAAAAAAGATCCTACTCCATCTTCACTCCATTGGGAATCGAACCACAAAACTTCTGATTTCCGGTCAGTTGCTTTTCCAATTAAGCTATTAGATTCCCAATGGAGTGAGGTGGAGTAGGATCTTTTTTTCATGAAATAATTTTAATTTAAAAATATTATTTTCCATCTAGTCTTATTAAGACGTTAAGCATTTTCTGTTATTAAAGATTTTTAACTTGATCGATATTGTGTAGATTTTCTGCCTTCATGGTTTGGAGGGTTGATCTACTGTCGATAAGGTACAATCTCTGATGATATAGCAGATAAATTAAAAAATTTTAAAATAATGTATTTGGCTCCTCTTAGTATGTCAAGGATTTCTGTCATCAGAGATATTGGGTACAAGTATTTATGGGGTTTGATCATGGACTGATAAATTGACAGGATGGAGCACAAAGTCCCATCTAGTTAAGCGGATGGACTTACAAGGAAACTATCCCAGGTGTCCCTCACCGATTTTGATGAAACTGCAATATGTTGTAGTACATCGAAAAATAAGAGACACGTATTTTTTTTTA
>NC_046663.1:20726079-20736475 GCF_010883055.1 Belonocnema kinseyi
GATAAAAAAAAATACGTGTCTCTTATTTTTCGATGTATTACAACATATTGCAGTTTCATCAAAATCGGTGAGGGACACCTGGGATAGTTTCCTTGTTAGTACATTGGGAAGGGTGAAGTTATCCTCACTCTATCTGGGGCCAGAGAGCCTATTTTTTGGTAAATTTTCTATTTTTGGGTTTACGTTCAAATATCGCTGTTTAATTGACTCATGGCCCTGATTACTTTTTGTTTCGTCAAATAAATTGCGCTATCTTGTTTTCTCAAAGAAAACTTTTATTTTTTCATAAAAAAGTTTTTCTAATTCTGATTGTTGGCTTTCGTTAAGATCAACAATTTATTCGAAAATCTATAATGAATTATTATTCTGTTATTTTATTTTCCTTAATCTATTTGTGATGTTATTTAATTTGATCGCTTTGTATTTAAAATAAAGCCATGAGTTTCTACTACTGATTTCTGATACTTTATCAGCTTATGGGGATTTCATTTTGGATATTTTTCCGACTAATAACTTAGTTATTTTTTCAAGTGTTACAATCGCTATTGCTGTATGTATCTTCTGGTAATATCCATCACAGAATTTGTTACTGGAATTTTGGGTGTTTTTGTTTTTTTGTCATTGACCAAAATTTATAGGTACTCGGGGGATTTCGCTATCTTCGAACTTTGAGCTACTTTTTTTTTAATTCTGCACTACTTGTGAGGTTAATAGTAGTTTCGAATCTTGTTTTTGTATTTATATTCCTGGTGGCTGTTCACTCAAAGGTTAATCCTTATTTTTTTCCTTTTTAACTTCCTTCTTCTCTTTTACTATAACACAATGTTTCATTTTTGCTTCATTCTCAGTTATCTGAAGGGGTGATGAGTGTGAATAAGCTTCTATTGCTTCGTACCTCAAGTAATTTATTTAATTATTATTATAATTTGATTAAAGCGGTTAAATGTGTATCTCGATCTATTGTTTCGGAATCTAGGATGATAATTTAGTTGAAATCTAGTTTGAAACCTAAGCCTGAAGTTAGGTCTGGAATTTTGTTAATATTCATTTAGAAAAGGTATTATTATTATTGTTCGGGGTGGAGACCGGACAGCCCCTGACGCTTGGGAGATCCCGTTGTGTCCTCTTATAAGCTCAAGGCGTGAACCCTTAGCCCTCTCCATAGGGAGAGGAACGCAGCTACGCTGTTAGTCGATATTTCAGACTCGTTCATGCAGTAATTGCCTGTGAGTACTACACATTTTCCTCGCAGTGACAAAGGATGTGAGTAGAAGTCTCATTATCCTTTCCGCAGAGGTGACAGAGGGCACTTTCTTTGAGCCCTACCGTATGTCTGTGGTATCGGAGGTTTCCGTGTCCTATACACATTTCTGTTAGGACTTTGATTTCATTCCTCCCGAGCTTCATGAGAGATTAGCTTTGAGTCCAAGAGAGTATAGCCTGCCCCCATCCAGAGACCAAACCCCACTTCTCCTAATGTTCCTCGGTTAGCCAACTGTTAATATCTTCAGTGACGAACCTACTCGAAATGCCTACGACTGACTCCGTCTTACGCGGATTGACTGATAGTCCAGTCCTCTTGCGCCTTGAATCTACTATTCTTAGTGCTTGCTGCATTACTCCAAAGATCGCATCCAGATGATGGCCGAGCACGATAAACAGTATATCGTCCGCATAGCCGTTAGCGTGGTGGCCCTGACTCATGAGCAGATAAAGCAATTTATTTACTACCAGGCACCACAGCAGGTATGATAAAACACCCCCCTACGAACATCCCAAGTCAATGGGTCCACATAAAGTGGTATAGTTATTAGTCGTAATTAGGTTTTCGTTGGCCAACATGTGGTAAGTAGATCCACATCTGCAACGAGCATACCGTGTGCGATCATAGTCGCCCTGATCATCTTCATGCTGTCGAAACCTAACCTAAAGTCAGACTAGCCATAGCAAGTCTCACAGACAGTCGAATGATGATTTTACCAGCCCTCTGTGAGAAGACTGGAACATACGATCTGGAATAGGAGACTTGCAAGGACTGAAGGACTTCAGTGCCTTCCTGATCCTGGCTGTGGTAACCATCTTGTTGGCTAGCCGCCGCTTCGGGTCCAGTTGTGCCACATGCGACTTCGATTGGCTTAGAGGTGTCATCGCCTCTTCTCCTAACTTTGTGAATCCCGGGAAATTTGCATTGATCAGGTGAGACAAGGTATTCCCGTCAGACTCTAAGTGTCCCTCGTCGGGCAATTTAGGAGTGCCGAGAATAGCAACTGAATTTCGAAAAAAGCAGTTTATTCAGTCTAGCTATCTCTGCTTTTTTCTCGATATCAGTGCACTCCTATGTTCATCCCTCATTGTGATAAATGGGGTCCACAGTTCCTCTGTTTTTTCAGTGCTGGCACGTCTGAATCTCTCTCTGGTTTACCTACCAAGATCTTCAAATTCCCCATTCCACCAATGTGTCTCCCCAGCCTGTCGGACTCTTGAAGGTCGACTATTACTGTCACGAGTGTATTTGACGGCTTCCGTGAAAATCTCGGCCACTATCTACAGGGTCTACACGTCTCTAATTGTCCTGGGCCCCTCTAAGAGTGCACTTCTTAGTTCCGTGGGGAACTGACACAAGTCCGCTCTTTTTGGATTTCTGGCCATTTAGAGCCCATGAGTACAGTAGATTCCAGCCCGAACTCTATCTGTGAGTGATCTGAGAGAGTGGGATCGTCTGAGACGCTGCACTTCTTGTTATTGCCTTTAACACTACCGGTACAGAGAATGATGTCAAAGACTTTCTCCCTGAGCGAGTTACGAAAATTCGTGGTATTCCCAGTATTCAGAATATCTAAATCAGTGGCGATAATGTATTTCACTAGATTGGTATCGCTGTCAGTATGCAAGCCCTTCGATTAACCGCCTTGGGGTCCCCGTAACTAAAACCAGACCCTCATAACCTCTTATGGTATCTCGACCTAACTAGGGTTCCTAGATTAGCGAGATACCAGTGTGCCTTGCAGCCATATCCCTCTGAAAAACTGCAGAGGCGCCTTTAATGCGATGCAAGTTAATTTGGATCAATTTAAGACCGGGAGCAGTGATTTAAGTCTGCTCCCGTCTTCCTGTACATCGACAGGCTCCTCCTGTCCCTGGCTGGTCACTTTAAAATTGACCTGCATTACGCTGTGCCCTTTCCTATTAGGCCTATCGTGCCTGACGATGCGCTAGGACGCCATCTTAAATGAGGGGTTGAATCGCTCCAACCGCCGAAGGACCACAGACGGGTCTTCAAGTTCACCCGGGAGCAACTCCGTAGGCTTTACCATCTGCTGGAGCAATTCCTCTCCACCCTGCCTAAGCGATGCGTCTTCCCAAGGCCTTGTGTGGACTACAACTTTGTGCAGTTAAACTTTGGCTGCTCAGTCGGCTGCCATGAACACAAAGACCCCACCCTCCAGAAGAAGGTCCTGAATCTTGGAAATAGGTCTAGTGACACTCTTTCGAGCACCCTCCAGGTAGCCTTTCTAAAAAGATCAAATTACTTTTTGTTGAGCATCGAGTCTGGGGAGCTCGTATCCATCACTGTCACCATCAGTTAGTTGAGATACACTTGCTTTTATCAAATCTAATTTATAAATAAAACTTTATTTTCCTATGTTGTCTAAAAAAGTGGTGCAAATCTATATCTCGAAAATTCAGCGAACATTGGTTATTTTAAACAAATTTAGGTTATTTTATTGTTTTTTGTGGGAAATTGTTAATTAATAACAAAAATTTGACGGCTTAAATATCTATATATTGTATACAAAATTTTAATATATGTATCCTGAAGTTAATATTTCAATTTTCATTAATTATCAAAATGCTGTAGTTGCCTGTATTCTCTATTATTTTGGACGATAGATACTGCGAACTACAACAATTTTTTATCTATAGTAATCTCATATTATAATTTAAAAACCGTTTTTCTCTGTTTCTCTGTTTTTCTTTGTTCTCTAATACATATAATGCGACGTTTTTCCCTGATAAATAAGTTTGAAAAAAGATTTAGTATTATTATTTACTCATGAAGGAAACTTTCAAATTATGTCTTTTTTTAGCTCTATTTTTAAATTTGTAGAGAAAAAACTTGGGATTTTCACGGTTTTACATTTATTATAACTAATTTATCTTTGATCAAAGTTGATCATTTGTTGGCAAAACTGAATGCTTATAAGCTTATTTTCAGTATGTTTGTACTAATAGTGCAACTATAAAATATTGTGTATAAAATACGAAAATGCCAAAAGATCACGCGTACACACATGATAAAAAGCGCAATAAAGTTTGTTTATTATGTTTTGGAACAACAAAAAAAATGTTCTGTATAAAAAAACAATTAAAGTCTGACTTCGAAACTTTGTTTAAAAGCTATACGGACAATAAAATTCTATCTTCACATTCGTAAATTTTTTAGACACTAATGAAAGCTACAAGGTCAAAAGAAAACTTAAAATGCTATTGTAAAGTTTGTGAACTGGTTATAACCTCGCGAAATGCAAATTGCTTTTTAAAATGAATACCTTATCTCAACAGAAAAATCCATTTTTAGATATTTCGAATAATACCCACTGCCTTGACGAAGACTTTAGCTATAAGAAGTTTGACTTCGCGCATGTCAAAGCTGATTAAATTTTCAAAGCTAATGAAGAAGTAGTTTATTGTAGAGATCTGAGTCTTTTATTCAATACATTCAAGAATAAGGACAAGTCACCTGCATATATTTAAAATTTTGAATCAGTGACAGTAATGTGGTTATTGTGAAATCTCTATTGTTAAAGCTCCTTCGGCTCTAACGAAAACATTCTCATTACGTCTCTAGTGCTTTGCGAGTTTGTCCTTTGAATTGTATATTATTTTCAAAAGAATATGTTATTAGAATTCAAACCATGCATTAATATTAAAACATAGTTTCTTTGTCTCATTAAAAAAATGCTCATTCTTTGAAAAAACTTTTGTAATGAAACATTTTATTGCAACTTCTGCCGTTTTTTACAAATACTGAATTTGCTCATTTTAAATGTTATTTTGACTATTTAAACGTTACACATACGGTGTACATAGCAGCCATACTGTTTTTTAACTTCTGAATTATTTCCTTCACCACAGTGACACAGACTTTCTCAATTGAATTTTGTATCGCATCGTGTTCTACATCGCAGTTGCCGTGTCCTATTGTTTCATCTCTTAATAATTAACTGACAGATTTTCTCAAAGCGTCTAGGGTCTAGGATCCTTACAGAGAATTTTTTAGTCTTAAAAAAGTGGTTTTAAAAAAAATTTAAATGTGCCCACTTCTAGAATTTGTATCCAAAATGGCTAGCTGATGAACTTGAATTTCATTCTAACATACTAAATTATAATATTTATTTATCCTTAATTTTTTACTCATAATGTGACCGCAAAAAATTCTCCTATAATTGAGAAATAGAGGTTATCAAACTAAAAACAAATTTGAAAAAGCAGGTCATTTTATAGAAATTTTTCTCATGATCAATTTGGTTCTTTTGACTTCATAGTCAGTTCTTTACATCTGAAAAATAATATCCGAACACAACTTATTGCCATTCAACAACATAATTATATTTGTTTTAAATAATTCTTATAAACAAATTCACAGAGTAGGATTCATTTGCAATTTCTTGTGTGGCTTTTACCTGGAGTGATTATAAGGGTGGCTCAAAAATGCTTTTTGTCTTTAGAGGACAACGATCTCCCCAATTTTATTTCAAATCCGAAAAAAGAAATTCCCTAATTTTTATTCTCGTTATTTTTTTATTTTAACAGGTGGCGGTATTGAATTAAAGTTTCCCATGTAAAATGCATGGGGAAAAATTACTTTTTTGAGTTTATGGAATAATTTTTTTGGATTTGAAAAAATGTGACGAAAAAGTATAAGGGCCTGTTGAGAATGATCCAACTGAGCATTTTATGTGTCAGACATATGGGGTTGACACGTCTAATACACCCTCACGAGTACCTGAAAACTACACTTAAAACAAAAACTGCCAATTCTTTATGAAATCGACCTTTTGAGCACTGTATTCTCATATTTTCTTTAATTAAAATTATTACTATTGGCCTAGTGGCATATTTATTAGCATTGGTTATTATATTGGTTTATAATTTTGTAATTTTTCAAACAAATGTAATTTTTTAAAATAATTTATGTTTGAAAATTCATTTTTTCCCTAAAAATGATCACTGTTGGTCTAGTGGCATTTTTTTTAACATTACTTCAATCATTTTCGATTATTTTAACAAATGAAATTTGTTTAAATAATTTCGTTGCGAATTTTTTTTCAAATAAAAATTATTACTTAGAGCATTATTATAGAGTATCAGACCGGCAATCTGAAGGACCTGGGCTCAAATCCCAGCAGAGCTATAGAACGTTTTTTTCACAAGCTTACAAAAATTAATGATTATTATAATAATATTGATAAGGACCAAGTAGACAAACAAAATTAACATCTTAAACTATTATTACCTTGGGACTAGTGGAATATTTATCAGTTTTAATTAATTATTGAATAATAACTAGTTTAATAATAATTAATTTATCAGTTATATTCAAGTAATAATTTTTATTAAAAAAAATTTTTTTTTTTAGATAAAGTTAATCAAACAAGTTTGATAAATATTTCACTGAAGAAATATTAATGATTTTATAAAAAAATTTAAAAAATTAAAAATTAATGAACAAATGTTAATAAATATTCCACTAGACCAATAGTAATAATTTTGAAGGAAAAAAGAATTTAAAAAATTTGTTTGCACAAATTCCATTTGTTTAAATAATAAACAATTTATAAAAGAATGTTAAAAAATATTCCACTAGACTAATAGTAATAGTTTTTAGAGGGGAAATCGAATTTGCAAAAAAATTATTTAAACAAATTCCATTTGCTTAAATAATTAAAAATTAATTAACGACTTCAAGTCAAAACCGGCACCTGTTAAAATAAAAAAATTGAAACAAAAATTATGAATTTTTTTTCCGGATTTGGAATAAAATAGGGGAAATCGTTGCTCTCTATCATAAAAAAAAAAATTCGCCATGGATTTTTGGAATGCTCTAGTGATCACTAAAAAATTTTAAGGTTGACCTTAGTAGATTGTAAATAATTTTTTTCGTTTTTACAATTTTACTTCTTTCAAACCACAGAACAAACCTATCCTATTTCCCGTTACTTTCCTAACCCTCCAACCAACCCCTCTAAATGCCCGGTTGGTTTCTAACTGCCTAATCAACCTTTCTTAGTGCCAATTCCCTTTATACAGCTGAACTAACCTCTCTAAGTGCCCATTACTTTCTTCTTCGACCAAACACCTCGATAAAGTTTCTCTAGCTTTATTTGAATGACTAGCACTAAGGAATAAACATGCAATTAAAAATGCGCTTTGAATGGCAGATATATAATTACAGTTACCACCTGGTTCAGGGAAAATTGTCAAAGCTAAGAATAGAGTATTAATCAGAATCTTCATTTTTTGTAATTAGAAGGAAATCCACTTAGAATTTTAAAAAATACTGAATATTCTTGAAAATGTTTCATTTTTATATCTTAGTCATTATCTTATTTGGCCTTCTTAATGATTAGGTCTTTTATCTAGACTATAAAGTCACGCGGAATAAATTTTGTTTATTTTAACATTCAGTACGTACTTTTTGCAACAAAGGAAAACCCACGTATACTGAATTTTGACAACAATGGAACTAATTAATATTTTTAAAAAAGTGTTATTTTTTGTTACATTATGCCAGAATGTCATAGGACGAAGTGATTTTGAATATTTTAATTAGTGGTAGAAGGGAGATAGACATTCCAGCATAAATAATTAGAAGAAGACTTCTTTAAGGATGTGTCTCAAGTTTTATAACACTCATATAATTAATTTTCGATGGAAAATTTTTTGGACTATAGCACGGAAAGCATGTTTTAGATTTTAGATCACGAGGATTGACAGTTACAAAAAAATAGATAATTGAAATTTTAGGAAAATGTTAAATATATTAAAATATATTTTAAAAAGTTTCATTATATCAGTATTAACACATATTCTGCCCTTTTAGTTTAATAAGAATGTTGTGCTGCCAACATTTTTGAACAAAATTTTAAACACAATAATTTAAACGACATATTCTTCTTTGATACAATTCTTTTCATAAAATTGTATTTAACGCTTAAAATGTATTGCTGTGTAATAAGAAAATGCAAAAAAAATTTGTATTAAAAATAATTTGGCAAAAATAAAATGAGATAATTAAAAAAATTATGCAAATTTTTCACTACGCATATTTTTTCACAGCCGTTGCAATTTTTATCACTGACACATTATAAATTATAATATTTAATAAGGAAACTTCTCGCTTTATTATTAATGTGTTTTGACTCTTGTAACGTCGTGTTATCTGATTGTTTGAACTTTAAACATTTCGAAAACGAAACCTTCTTTATTTGCTAGGTGAGGAATTACTTTTTCACGCTGAAAACAAAAACATTAAATTCTCATAGACTTCAATCACAAAATAGTTTAGATTTATTACTTTGTTATGTTCATGCGATTCATTATTAGGTAGAATGGAAAAATTGTGAACAAACTGCAGAATCCACTTAAACTATTCTAATTGTTGTCATTATATTTCAAGGTAATTAGGTCTTCATTAGCATATCTGAAGCGAGTTTAATTTCAATGAACATCAATTATAAATCATTGATAATAAAATAATAATTAATTGCAATAAATGATCACCGAATTGCAATAATGCATTATTAAGATTTTCAGACATTCGTAAGCGTTGGTAGATATAAGAAAATTTTTTTTATGATCAGGCGTTTTGGTTTGAGATGTTTAGAAAATTTGATAAGGTTTCAAAATATTCACTAAAATGACTGACTCAACAGAATTTCGTTACCGATTTGGTTTTAAGTTTGAAATATTAGATGTTAAAAGATGCTACACATAGGCGTTTTTCTGTTTCGAAAGTCGATTATCCTTACATCAAGCTACTTTCTGCTAATTGTTTTATTCAATTTTTGCTGATCTTAACGTTTATGTATTAAAATATGAAATTCTTAAGAAGAAATAAATTATATTCTTTAAAATTTACAATAGCATTTATAATTTTGTTTCTAATGTATAAATGGATTTTCCCAATAAGTTATTTGTTAAATATTGATTCGAAAAAGCCTTCTTTTATTGATAATTTTCTTCTTTTAGTAAAAAGCGCTCATTCTTATCATAGGAATTATATTTTACCCAAAAAACCTTGTTTGATAAAAACGGCAAAAGCAGTGATATTGAATGGAAATTTTTTGGATAACAATAATATGGGTTTTGGGATGAAGACAAATTACTCTGCACGAATGGATAATTGTTTTATGTTTTTTTGAATGCACTTTTTTATAATAACACAGGCCTACAAGATAATTATCTAGAAACCAGATTCCACAATCTTTAATTAAAAAATTTTACTATTCTTACTTCAGATATGTCTAGTCTTTTTTACAATTTAAGGACATTTTAAAATAGTCATCCTTAATAAAAAATGTTTGTCATCCATAGATTGTCTATAATTCTAAAATTACGCTCTAAACTTTTTCTTAAACTAAAACAAAAATGAAATTGTTTTTTCACCAAATATAACCAGAATGTCGATCATTTTTGATAGCGATTGTGATTCTTGTTTCAATTGTAAAAATAACTTTGAAAGTATAAAAAATAAAATTTTTGAAGAAAGGAAACAAAATACACAACATGAAGGAAAAAAGTTCCGCACTGAAAAAAATGTAAAAATGTTTTATAAATCATTTTTTGATCAAATTGAATGGAGTAATCAGTTTTTGAAGATATAATACAATTTAAACAAATTATTAACATTTAGTGAAAAATTGTTTGTTGCAAAAGTTACTTTTTGAATTTTTTCTATTTTTGAGCATGTTCACCAACAGGGACTTTTTTTTTTATTTCATCAGAAAGTATATGTCGAAAAAAAATTGAGCGCTGAAAGTACTGTACAAAGATTTCCTGAAGGACAAATTTCATTTGAAAAAAAATGTTTTGGAACGGAACTAAGGATTATCTCGGAAATCAATTAATTTTTCAATCTAAACAAATTTGTGAATATTAAGGACATAAAAAGGTATACTCTCATTAATTTTCGTCAGAATAAAATTATTGTTGCGGAAATGAAAAATAAAAAATGAAAAAAAATAGAAAACACGGTTTTTCGCAATTTTCTTGGACATTTTGAAATTATGTGAAAAATCTACTTATACAAAAGTTGTAAATTTTTTTATAATCTATATGTTTTCTATAAAACACTTTTCTCTCTGACGTCAACTTTCGCCGAAAATCACAATAA
>NC_046663.1:20736485-20770757 GCF_010883055.1 Belonocnema kinseyi
AATCAACCACACCACAACTCTACTCACGCATTTTTTTTTTTACCTTTATTATTAACCACTTAATTATTTCCAATATTTCAAGTGCTGTTAACAATTTTCTTTTTTCCAAAGTGAAATTCACCTGAATAAATAAAATAAATTTTATTATTTATTCTATTGTATTTTACCACAATTCCGTACTTGTTTTTATTTTCTAATATTTTAGATAAACAATAATTTTTTCTGTTTTAATAATATTTTTGGTGTCCTATACAAATATTTGCTTCAGTTATCTTTATTAACTGCGCTTGTATTCTTAACCCTCTGCGGCATGGTGGGAATACCGTATTCCTACCTTTTTTCATATCATTTTTTGCGATTTCAGAGTAGTTTTTATTGGATTTTACACAGGTTTTTTTTTTAATTTTATGCTCGCAGGATGATACGAAATTAAAATTTGTGGGCGAAGGGCATACAATTTTTTAAGAATTTGTTAATACTTATAAACAAAGATGAAAAAAGTATTTTTTGTTGAAAAAATTTATTATTGAAAAAACGTCCCATTATATCCTTATTAAAATAGGTAAATAAGGGTTTTTGGGGTCGCTGACTACGAATATGAACTAAGATTTTGGAAATTCAAAATGGCGGATCCAATATGGCACCTGAAACTTGGAATATTTTTGGATTTTTTCTGAAAATTCGTATACAGGGGTATTCGGGGTCGCTGATGACGAATCTAAAATCAGAATTGAAAAATCCAAAATGAGGGATCCAATATGGCGGCCAAAGTAATACAGTTTTCTGGATTTAAAAAAAAATTAGTGTCCAAGGATTTTTGGAGTCACTGATCACGAATCTGAATTTAGATGTTGAAAATTGCTACTAATATGGCGACCTTTTACCTAAAATAACCAATTTCATAGTTGTATACCAGTTGCAGTTGATTCAATTTCAATTTTTTAAATACTTTTTATCTTTTATAATTTTTTAAAAATTTGCTCACATGGCTAATTTTGTAATTATTATTTTGAATTTTCAAAATCTGTAAAAAAATTGTACGTCTTTCTTCCATTTTCACGAGAAATATTTGCTGGCTGGTTACCTCCTAAAAAAATAATTTTGGTTGAAAATTTAAAAACATGTTATCTTTATTTTATTATCGCGAGCAACACATGTTGCTGACCCAATTTTTCACCTTAAATTTACTTCTTCAAGAAATTTGAGAAAGTTATTTTTTTTATCTTTCATTATGAGGAAACTTTTTAAATTGGTTTTGATTGCAAAAGCTATTTTATTTTAGAGGCAAATTATATAATATAATTCAGCGTGACTCAACTCTCGAAAAAATTTTTAGTAAAAATAAGTAAAGCTTCAACTTTAGTTAATAGCAGTCAGCAGGATAAATTTTGCACAAATTTTGTAGCCTGAATTTATTTCCGGTTAACAATTTTTTGCGTGACGAAAAATAATTTTGGACTAGTTCAACCCCATACAAATTTTTGGAAAGATTTAAGAATGCCACATTTCTTACTTGTTACTATAAAACTATTTTTCCAATTCTTTCATTGGAAAAAGCTAAGTTATTTGAGAGAAACATAATAAAATGTAATTCAGGCTGCTTTACTATCCTATAAAATATTTTTAGTGTGAAAATAAAAAAAGTAAATTTTATTTAATTACCGATAGAATTATATACCTTTTCCAATTTTTTCTTTGCCTTAATTTACTTTGGTTTATAATTTTTTTGCAATGAAAAATCATTTCGAAACAGTGCATCCCTACAAAAATATTTTTTGATAAATTTGAAAAAATCGAAATTCTATGTCTTGACATAGGGAAAATTTTTATAATCTTTCTGTTTGCAAAAATTACTTTTTCTTATGAAAAGAACATAAAATTTATTTAGGGTGGCTTAATCCCAGAAAATAATTGTTATTTCTAAACTGGAATGATTTAGTCGAACTTTTTAGTCGAAAAAATTAATTTTTAACAAAATAAACAATTTTCAACAGCAAAAAAATCTGGGAAATAGCCAAATAATTAATTTATTAATTATGTATCTCTTAACAATTCTTAAATATTGTTGTATAAATAAATAAAAATTGTTCTTAAAATGTCTTTTATCTATTTTGAAAGAAATCCAATTATGTGCTTAAAAATAAAACACTTTAACAAGTCAATTTTGTAAAATTGTAGTTATTGAATTTAAAAAAAATTTAAGATTTTTATCAAATTGACAGGGAGTTTAATAATAAAATAATAATTTTGAAAATCACTTTCATACTTCAGAATTCGAAATCTTTTTGTAATTCTCCTTTTCTAAAGAGTCCTTCTTTTTCCCTTTTTCAAAGAAACTTCCTCCTTTTCTCCTTTTGTTGAAAATTTATATTTTTTGGTTAAATTTAACTGTTTTTAATTTTAATATCAATCTTTTTTGGTTAAAATATCAACTATTACATTTTCTGTTTGAATTAATCTTAAAACTATAATTTGTATAATTTCTTGAATTTTTAAAGGCATTATAAAAATTAAGTTAAACTTTCAGACTATTTAACATTTTTTTTAGTATTTAAAAAAATGTCAAGTAAATCAAATTTTGCAAAGTCTGTATTATGAAAAAAGGTCCTAGCGTTCATGGTAAACCTTTTAATAATTTTTTTAAATTCTAAGAAATAATTGAAAAAGATTACAAGACTTTTTTAATAACTTTCTCAACTTTGTTTAAAAAGTAGAAATTTTTTATGATTTTTTTTATGTTTTGAAAAAGAAAAATTTAACAGAGTATTAAAAAATGTTTCAAACATTCTAAACTATTTCCAAAAATATCAAAAAAGAAAGTAAACGATTTGAAGTTTTGTTTTAAATAGATTAGGAATATTCAGAAATTTTTTAAAATTTCTGAAAATTTATCAAATATTTCTCTAAAATGTTCTAGGTACTTTTTTTTAACCTTCTGATATATTTAAAAATCTTTTTTATTTTTTTCAAAAATCCTAGTTGAAGAAAGTTGAAGAAGCATTTCGTTGTTATTGAGAAAACTTTTTTCTAATTGAAAATGTAACTATTCCATTTTGGGTTTCATTATAGTATCATTAATTGTTTATTATTCACAAACTCTCTTGCTTTATAATTTTTGAAGATTTTTTTTATAAATAAAGACTCTCAATGTCCTGAATTGATTAAAAATTTATTTTTAATAATCTTTGACACAAGAACAAACTATTCTATGGTCAACTAGAAAAATTCAGAAGCGTCAAATATTTTGAAAACTAAAAACAGGATTATGTTAAAAAGTGTCCTTTGAAGACCCTGAATATTTATAATTGATTTAAAGCCCATTAATCTGTTGTACATAACAAAAATTCATGTTTTTGTAAATTTGTGCAAGTTATTAGAAGGCATATTTTAATGCCGGAAACAGACTAAGTCTCGTCAACAATTTCTCAATATGGCCTTTTAGTTTTTTTTTTAACACAATTTTAGATGTATCATTATCGCTTCGTTTATTTAAACTTGTCTATTTCTAAGTTTTTGTATCTCTATAACATTAAAAAATTATTATTTACAGTCTTAAATAAGTTAACACACTTCTACGAAGTAATTCTTCTTTCTCACTATTGAATTAGGAAATATCTTGAATTTTCGCTAGGAAAATCTGTCAAATTTTACTAGAAGTTAGTGGAATTTCATAAATTTTTAATTCGACAGAAGAAAATGAGAACATTTTTTTTCATAATGAGAAATCAAAAGTTTGATTTTCTTAGATTTGTCGGAAAAATTTTTCTGGCAATAATGTACCCCAAAATTATTCTTTCTAACACAGAAAATTGCCAAGCAGGGCTAAATTCAGGCTTAAACAAATGAATTTTGTATTTTTACGAACAATTATTTTCTAAGTGGTAACCACCCTAACTTAAGTTTAATCAAATTTCTCTAGAATAAAGTAGATTTATCTAACAGAACCTATAAGGAAAGTTAACTTACAATTAGAGATAAGAAATGTGATATTATCAAATTAGTCAAAAGAGTTTCAGTGAGCTGAACCACAAAAAATAATTTGTTGATACACAAAACACTTCCCAACAGAAGTGAATTCGGTACAAAAAAATTGAAACAGCTTTGGAGGAACTTATATTTCCTACAAATTTATTGTCATAACTTTACTTCTTTTCGGCAGTTTTTTTGTAGCTAATAATACTTTTGAGGTATTTTATCCTTACAATATTTTTGTTTTAATCTTTTTTAATCACATTTTCTGTGTCTCACTTTAAGAAAATTTTCAGACTGATTCTGTTCGCAAAAGCTGCAACACTGAGAAGTAATATAGTATGCACTTGATAATTCAATAGGAAGGATTACTAAATCTCAGTCCATTCAAAGTAGTCAACATTTCATTTTGTATTTGTTATATATTTTATGCATAATAATTCGGATCGCCATAACTCAGAGGGGGTCATTTTTCAGTTTGGATTTCCTAAGCAAAAGTGTGACTAAGATTTTTGCGCAATCCGAAACAAAAACTTTTTAGAAATAAGCATTGCAATTATTCTGTGACAAGAAAATGGCAAGTGGTAATAGAAGAAGCAAGATTATTTATTCATCAGATGCAAAAAGAAGATATTTATAATACGGATGAATCACAAGGCGCGACTACATTTGAGACGCAGGAAAACCCATTCATAATACAGATGGAACAAACAACTCAACTATAATTGCTACAAATCCTAGACGCTAAAAAACAAAACAAAAACCAGTTTGGAATACAAAAGTTAAATGTTCAGCTGTAACTGCCTTCGAGTCGAAACTTAGACGCGCTATAATCTATTCACCGAGAGAACGAAATTCTGAAAAAACGAAATTTTTTTCATTGCGCGCAGCCTGTCAAAGAAAGGGAAGTGTAGGATTAGAACCCGCGCTGGCACTGGTTTAGTTGTGGCGCTAACTAATGTTATGAAAATTTCAGAAAACACTTGGGTTATTCTATTTGAAAAAATGGTGCCTTCCTTCAACAGCGATTAGCTGTTCACTTAAGGAAAAAAAATTGTCGACGCCTTTCATAAAAAAACCTGCGCGGCCGCTTTCGTTTACTGGTTGAACAGAGTATAGTCACCAGCTCATTTCTGATTTAGGCGCAATGAATCTTGAGACAATGATCCTTCTTTATCAATTCCTTAGTGCGACTAGAACCAGACCCTCCCGGCCAGGAGTCCTATTCGTAAAACACGCTGCTGGTGAAGCGCGTTTGATTAGTAAACCCCTCTCACTACATCCCTTGCAATTTCGACAAGTCAGGATTTTTTGAGGGCACTCCATCTGCTTAATCCAAACCTTCTTATACTTTCAGCACTGACAGATCGCGGCTGGTATCCGAGCTGTGGTCGAATTAAGTAGCAAGTCCAAGCGCGGAGGTCCAAAGTGTCGAAGGATCTTCGCCAAGTTACTGAAATAGCTTCGGAAGAATTCTAATCCTGCTCCAGAGTGACTGGATTCCTGAGCTGAGGTTGTGGGTGATTTGTTTATTGAACTGCGTGAATTCTTCTTTTGAAGTAATCAACGCAGATTTCCCCAAAGAGCGTTTGGTATAAGATCAATCTGTCTCGTCGAAAGCTTTCATATCTCGCACATGTTACTGCACTATAAATCTCCCGTTCTGATCACCCAACGTATATACACCCGGAGGTAACCAATGCTTAATCTTAAAACAACCCTTATAATTCATGTCACTCTTACTTAGGTTATAACATTTTGATTGATTTCCGTACGCCCGGTCGATGTTCAGACAAACCAGGTCACGTAGATAATGTAATTATTGTACCCTCTTCAACCATTCTTCCGGCAAAGGTTCTGTGTATTGGTTGTCCCTTTGTAGGCCTCTGCAAAGCGACATATGTTGGAGTTCTGCCCAGACGACCATGATGCCGTGGCAAAATTGAAGAATCAGCTGAAATAGGGAGTATATATTGTTGGCATCTGCTTGGTCATAAAGAGTGTCTTTAACCAGTAAGCCGAATAGTGAGCATGTTACACTGTAGGTACGAAAGCTCAGGGCTCTCAGTAAACTCAGAATAGACTAGCATGGCCATTTTGAAAAGGAATTTCAATGTCTTGGAAGCTATCATCTTGAAACCAATTGTAGGAAGTTTCTTACGAAATTTTTGGTAAGCAGAAGGACCTTTTGTGTAACGTGGGGTCGGGAGTCACAAAGGATTGATATGCTATACTCCTCTGTCCTTAAACCAACACTTACATATGAAGAAGTCATCTGTTCGACATTTTTAAAACTCAAATCGATACAAAAGAGACTACGACGATCAGAGACCATAGCATCCAGGGGCGTTATGGAAGCAATGAGGTCCAAGCTCACAGTGGGGAAAGAATATATTTTTGGTCAAGCGCCCTACAAGTTTTGATTACGAGCGGGGCTGCTCATGCAAAGGGCCGCCTAAGAGCAAGCAACCGCCCTTCAAGCAGATGTTCTGGCCTTTATTCTCCGAACTGAAACATTAATAGGAGAAAACGTGGCTGGCACGCGGATTACATTCATCTCAGGAAGCCAAGCAACAGTCAATTTAGGAAATTGAAAGCAAAACTGCATGTAAAAGTTATGATGTAGATTATGGTTATTTAAAAAAAGGCTCAGAATAAGCGCAAAAATACTCAGCCGTATGACATCATTATTCATCTAATTTACTCTTAGATAAAATTAGGAAAATGCAAACTAATAAACAATAATCTAATACCAATTAAATTTTTAATTTTATTTGTTGATTTAATTACTAAAATGTACTTACACTTTGTATAAAAAATTAAGGATAAAAACTTATTTTAATCGGCAGCAGGTTACTACTGACATTCTATATTATTATTTCTAGATGCTTATTTATTGAAGGGATAAAATTCAAATTAAAGTAAGTCAGCAAAAATAATTATTTTCATGTGCTACTAGATCAAGCACGATGAGTAGCAGCAGCAACAGCTACATCATGGGGATTTGGAATAGCTTTTACATCCCGAAGGCGTTCTGAATCGATGGGCTTGAAGAAGAATTTATTCAGAGGATCAGACGGCAGTATTGGTATATATGACGTGGCTGAATTTCCAATTATTCTTATTTTTATTCTTTGTGGATTTAATTCACGAGGTACTTCTTCAACGTAGGGATACAAAATATATATATTTCTATAATCATCATTTGTAGGTTCTTGGGCATATCCAATAATGAATCTGCCCGTCTCATCTACAGCCACTTTATGCGGGCCTAAATGAGGTTTGACAAGAAAAATAGGATTTTCGATTACTTGGTAACTTCGAATATAAACTTGAAGAGTTTTATGCTTCCGAGGAAGGATTCTAAGCTTCAATTCTGCAACAAGAAATTATAAGTAAAATTAGAATTGTATTAATTACTAGCAGCGCCCAGGTGAAATATTCAGATCGGCGCTAGAACTGACATTAGGGCCAAAAAATAGGATACCCAAAATATAATACCGCAAAGATTGTATTGTTAATACGCTTGTTATGTTATCAACTAAAAAAAGAATTTGTGTGCGTTGTCCAATACGTATACGAGAATCGTAGCGTTCGATCAGTACGAAATTAAAGAAAATTTTTTTTATAATTAAGGATATATTATTAAACTTACCACCAAGTTCAGAAAATATTGTCAAGATTAAGAATAAAATACCAATAAGCATCCTCATTTTTGTAAATTAATAGACATTCACTTAAGAAAAAGTTTTGTAATCAAGGAATACTCTGGAAAATCGTACATTTTATATACTGTTCGACATCACATTTTACCTTGTGAATTATTACCCAATTTATCTAGATCGTAAATCCGCAAGGAAAAAATTCAGTATATTGATACTGTCGGAACTTCAAGCAAAATATTGTATAAGATTATTCATTCAGTGAATCGATTATGAAAAAAATTATAAATTCAATATAGCGCAATATTTACCTTCACTAATATGAGGTCAATATTTAAGCTATGGCCCGAGTAAGAAAAAATAAAAATAATTTTAGGCATTCATACGTTCATTTGCCTTTTATCATGCACAATAAAAATTATCTCTTTTACTCGTGCGTACTAACAAAGCGCCACGTAAATCAATAAAAATAAATATATGAAATAATACACTTTACACGTTGAATCTCTCAAGAGCACAATTTAGGCTCCATGAAACTATATATACTCATATTGTTTTTAAGTGATTTCTTCAAATTTGAGTTATTGCAAAAGGGGCCTTAATTTTGAGAGCGGTATCTTAAAACCGATTCTTTATATATTAACAATAATCTAAATATTCATCATGCATTTTAAAATTACTGACTTTAATCTTATCCACATTTTCTATACCTCTCTGCCTGCCCGACGAATCTTTTTAAATTCCCGCTGACTTAATATTTGTGATTTGGAAAAGTAAATAAATATGTCACAAAAACTGAGCTTTGAATTAGGGATATATTATTAAACTTACCAGCTGATTTAGGAAGATTTTCCAAAAATAAAAATAGGGCCACAATCAGAGATACCATTTTCGTGAATTAACATCCATTTAGTAAGAATCTTGTTGAAAATTTAGATAATTACTGAATATTATTTGAAACTTTCAAGTTCCCGTAACAGTCGTCGTCTTATTTGGCTTTCTAAATTATTATTAGGAAATTTCTCTAGATTGTAAAGCCACATTCAATACTGACGATGACTGGAAAGTGGAACAACAAAAATAATTTTCAGAATTTGTCTATATCAACATACTTTATTCAAGATCAAACAATCTTTTTCAGTAGTGTGTACTTTTAATTAGGCCAACCTCCTGGCATGTTAAACATATCAAAACCATAGCGGAAGAAGAATTAATGTCACACAAAAGTACCAGGTATAAATCAAACGGATCAAAATGATGCAACATATTGATGTCTCTATAAGTGATTACCTTGATTTTAATTTTAGGATAAATTATCTGTCATAAGATTTCAACTATTCAACACAGTATAAAATTATTTAATCCTCTACCTGAATGATGATCAATAAAAACATTTTGAAATTAAACTCCTAACTAAACTTCTCATCTCATGTTTCAGTGATGAATACAACTACCTCGGAAAAGATGTTATTTAAACACTAGTCCTAACAGCGTCATTTCTTCGAATGATGACACATTCGAAATCATGGAATCCATTTTTTTTATTTCCTGAATTCCATGAAATCGTTGAATTCCGCTTATTCTTTGAATTCCGTCAATTTCGTGAATGACGTCAATTCCTTCAATTTTGTGAATTCAATTAATTATTTAAATTCCGGAAATTCCGTGAATCCAGTAAATTGTTTGATTTTAGTAAAATCTTTGAAAAGAACTACAAGAATTTTGCGTGAATTTAAGAAATTCTTTGAATTTCATTCAGACCTCATACTCTGTGAATTCTAGGAATACCGGCGATTCTGCGAATCCTTGAATTCCTTCGATTTCACAAATTCACTAAATTCCGTGAATCTTAACGCATTTCCGACATTTTTTTTGGCGAACCACATGTCATTTTTTCAAATTTTACTACCGGTAAAGTTTCACTGTCAATCAAACTTTTTCCTATCTGTCCTAAATTAATGGAAAGACCTGCAGTCCATCTAATGGTTTAAAGAAGTAGCGTAAAGGTTAATTCTATAATCGGTAGAAAACTTATTGAACACTGTAGCGGTATTCTTAACAATAATAACAGTTTCCTGCTAAGGCAACCTTTCTGAATAGCATTGGCGATTGTTCCATTAGATCCAATGGCAAGAAGTTTTTCTGTCTCAACTTTTCATCGTAGCAAAAAGTTTGTATTGCTGTTATTAATACCAACAGCAGTCCCATAAAGAGGAGGTATGTGTCCAAAATAATTTGATCTTGTTGCTGTATAAAAGAAATGTGTTCGCCTGTCATTTTGATCATGCTGGTCTTCCTATCTTTGTACTCACCAAACAGAGCATTCGTATTCTTTTTCTTTTTAATGTCCAGGTGCCTAAAAGCTTTCATATCACTAGCAATCCTTTTGAAATTATTTCACAGTTAAGGCCTTTCTCTTCTCATTTCATTTGTGTATGTTATCATTGGTTGATCTTCTGCCGCGATTCGTCTTGCACCTTGGAAGCCCGTTGAAGCTAATGCAGCTGCAGCTCTGTCAGATAAGGCAAATCTGTCCACGATATTTGCATTTCGAGGAAGAGCAACTTGCATTTGGTTATTTGAAACAAGGCTTTCTTCCCCCTAAACAATAGTTTTTTTTTTCAAAAATGGCAATTGCATCTTAGTTATTGACATCTGATTCATTTTGATGGCTTTCTTTCATTTCCTCTGAGACCATGTGCCTTTTTATATTCCATCTTTTCTTACGCTTACTTGTCTTGACGTTAGTTTTACATGGTTCATAATTATCAACTGATTGAAATTCAAATCTTTCAGGTAAGGGCTCTGCTTCAATTGTGATAAGATTTTCTATGACGCCACGCCTTGTCCCATTCAAGAATTAAGGAAGTTTATTCTGGGTACTCTTTGATCGATGATAAATATCTATCGATTTTTGGTTTTTGGGGGGAGGGTCGGTAAGGCCGGTTTTTGGCCTAATTTATTTTTGGACCAAAAAATCTGAAAAAATCATGGTAGTATCTTATAAGTATCCCGAGTCGATTGCACGCTAAACGGACTACCCTCCACCCCCCAGCCACCCCCACCCCCTACAAATATAGGAAACACTACTACCCACCAACTGTATTTTCGAGAGATTTTACACTCTTAAACATGTATTCTGAGGTTAGCTCGGTTTTAATATGGTTTTTGGGGTCACCGAATACAAATCTGGCGTCCTTTGACTTTTATCGCGTCAGGTTCAAGGTCATTGGAAGGTCAAATCGAGAGAAAACGGTAAAAAAATCCAAAAAAACACGTTATAGGTTTTTGGAGTCGCTAATTACGAATCTGGCACCCGTTGAACTCTATCTCTTCAGGTTCAAGTTCATTTGAAGGTCACTTGAAGGTCAAATCGAGAAAATACGGTAAAAAGATTAAAAGAAAATATGTTATAGGTTTTTGGGGTTGCTGATTATGAACCTGGTGTCCGCTGACCTTTATCGCTTCAGGTTCAAGGTCATTTGAAAGTAAAATCGATAAAAAACGCTGAAAAAATAAAAAAATATGTTATAGGTTTTCGCGGTCGTTGATTACGAATCTGCCATCCATTGACCTCTGTCGCATACCGTTTTTCTCGATTTGACCTTCAAATGACCTTGAACCTGAAGCGATAGAGTTCAACGGATGCCAGATTCGTAATTAGCGACTCCAAAAACCTATAACTTATTTTTTTGAATTTTTTTACCGTTTTCTCTCGATTTGACCTTCCAATGACCATGAACCTGACGCGATAAAAGTCAAAGGACGCCAGATTTGTATTCGGCGACCCCGAAAACCATAGTAAACCCGAGCTAACCTCAGAATACATGTTTAAGAGTGTAAAATCTCTCGAAAATACAGTTGGTGGGTAGTAGTGTTTCCTATATTTGTATGGGGTGGGGGTGGCTGGGGGTGGAGGGTAGTCCGTTTAGCGTGCAATCGACTCGGGATACTTATAAGATACTACCATGATTTTTTCAGATTTTTTGGTCCAAAAATAAATTAGGCCAAAAACCGGCCTTACCGACCCTCCCCCTTTGTCGTAGCCTTCCTTTCCTTGTAGCGTTTTATCAAGCACATATATTCTTAAATGTTGATAGGTTAAAGCTACATTCCGCTGATCTTGAAAACTGCAATTTAATACGTCATGGATCGTAGGTACTTGATTTGTTTATTTTTATTCGGATCTATCAAAACACCAAATAATGTGCAAACAAAATATTCTTTGGACGTTGATAGCTTGTACTCAATATCTGTTATTTATTTATCGAATACACAACTCTTGCCCAGTTCTTGAGAAGCTAAATTCGAAGGTGTAAATACGCAATATAAATGTGAAGGGTGCAATAAAAATATTTCAGGAGAGCATGGTTGATAGTTGCCTTCATGTTCAGAACCTTTTGCTTTAATATTCTACCAGTTTCACATATGCAAACTTTGTTGTAGCAATTATAATAAATTTAATATACCCCGTCTGTTAAATATTCAATTTCTTTAAGATCTTTCTAAGCCACAAAAGAATAATCTGGATTATGGTTATTTTTAAAACAAACCTCAAAATAAACGCCTAACTATCAAGCCTCATGACATTTTATTTCTATTTTTATTTCACGCTTAATTTTTTCCTGGTGAAACTAGATTAGGGAAAAACAGCAGCAGTAACTTGGTCAGCTGGATTTGAAATAGATTTGACCGTCGGCTTTAGTTTTTTCGGCATATCCAATGACGAACCTGTGGAAAAGGATTTTTTGTTTCTTAGACGTATCGAGCATAAACTTTAAGAGTTTCGTGTCTTCAAAGAAAACATCTGAGCTTGAATTCTGCAACAAAAGCTTATAAGAAAAATAACTATTTTATTAATTACTAGCAGCATTTAGGTGAAAAGTTCAAATCCGCGCGATTACTGGCCTTGATACTGCAAACCACTGATTTAGTAACAAGCTCGTACACTAGTATCGTACTGGTACTGGAATAGTAACTTTTGCATTGCATTAAAAGCACGAAATTAAAGAAAACATTGCTTCAAATTAAGGATATATTATTGAACTTACCACCAGGCTTAGTAAATATCGCCAAGATTGAAAATAAAGTACCAATGACCATTCGGATTTTGCTAAATTAATCGAAAATTCACTTAATAAGAATTTTTTGTAAGGAATATTCTTAAAAATGGTACATGTTATATACTGCTTGCTACAACTGAATTATTAGCCAATTTATTTATATTGTAAAGCTATGAGGAAAATATTTCGTTGCAATAATAAATATTACGCAATATTCAGCTTTACCAAAATAAGGTCAATATACAAGTCATCGATCGCGTTTGGAAAGACTATAACAATTTTAAGAATTCATAGGTTTATAGAGCTTACATTATTAACGATAAAAATAACCTCTTTCAGAAGTGTGTGTAGAATTTTAAATTTTGGTTTTAGAAAGCAGTATCTCCCTTTCAAAAATCGATTTACAGAACTTGAATTTTGCTGAAACAAATGTTTTTCAAAAATTGAAAACTGCAGTGCTTTTAAACCTGAAATTTGGCTACCCAGATAATTTTTTAAAGGTTTTGTCATTCTAAGAAGTAAATCTGGTTGCCTAGGAGTTTGAAATACACCGTCTCTGAGCAAGTTGTGTTTCTGATAGAAATTGCGGATTGTTTAACCAATTTCTGATGGTCTAGCCATTCTGAAAAGTAAACCAACATTTTTGATGTTTAAGATACATATTCTCCGAGAAAGATACATTTAGAACTGAAATTTACGTTGGCCTTACTTTAGCCTCTTAAGGGAAGGTTCGTTCAGAACTGAAATTTTATTCATCTAGAATGCTTTTCCAAAGTCTTGACCTTCTACAAAGTCAACATGGCAGTCCAGGTATGCGGATTGCATCTGCTTCAAGGATGTGCCATCAGAATTGAATTTTCATTTACCCTAACCATTTTCCCAAGGTCTCTTAGTTCCAGGAAGGAACCCCGGTAATCCAGGTATTCAAAATACACATTTCCGTTAGAAGTATTATCTAGAACTGAAGTAGAAGGCACCACGGCCGTTTTTACGAGGTCTCGTCATTCTAAAAAATAAACCCGGTAGTCCAGGTATTCAGAATACATCTTGTTCAAGAAAGCTGAGTTCAAAACTGAAATTTGATATAGCTTCAGAGTTTTTCCAATGTTTTGTCCTTCTAAAAAGAATACATGGTAGCCCAAGTATTTGGAATACATCTTTTTTAAAGAAAGATGCCTTCAGAACTAAAATGGTATTCACCCTAACTAAAGTTAAAGGCACCTTAAGAGATGAAGAGTCAAAAAGAATATATTTTTAAGACCTTTACTACCAGGCTCACTTTGTAGAATAATGAGAGTTTCAAAAACCCATAAGGTTGTCTGAAATTTTATTAACGAACATAACTTTCTCAGAGAAGATATATTTTGAACAGCTACTACCAGTTTTATATTTTACAAAAACGAGATTTTCAAAATACGGATCAGCGTATTTTAAACTGCAGTTACGAATACGGCTTCCAGAAAAATATGTATTTCAAACACTTGAACTACCAGGTATACTTTTTAAAGTCACGAGACCTTTAAAAATGCATGACGTTTTCTGAAATTATAGTTACGAACAGAACGTCCTCGTGGCATGTGTATTTTAAGCACCTGAACTACCAGCTTTATTTTTTAGATTATTGACACCTTCAAAATCTGATCCAGGTGTCTTTAATTTTAGTTATGAATACAACTACTTCGGGGAAGATGTATCTTGAATACACGGTTTATTATTAACACCATCAATCACTTTTTAATTGTATTAATAATTATTTCTCAAGTTTGAATAAAATACAGTGTTTAGAGTAACATGAATCAAACAGCTTCTTTTTGCGGTTTCCTTTCGGAAACACACTGTGAGGTGGCAGTGGTTCGCTTGATGGTTATCGTGCTATTTTTTCCCATAGCCGTTTCAGATGGAGTAAATTTTGTGCGTGCAGGTATACTTGTGCTATAAGAAAATGTTGCTAGTTGTAACCACTCGTCCAAATCGGAATTTAAATTTACAGATTGTTCACGACATTCTTATAATAAGTGATGCGGTCTTTCAAGAGATCCGTTGGATTATGGGTGAAAAACGGTTGTTTTCATTTGTCATATGTATAGATAATGTATATTTTGTGAAATTATCCTGGATAGTCCAAATGCGTGTGTTAAAAGATTTTGTTTTAGGAAGTGGACAAACGATGTCCACAGCAATTTTTTTTAACGCTGTACCTGTCATGTCAGTAATAACCATGGGGCTTTTCTGCTTGAAGCTAACTAAATTTTTAAATTAGAATTTCGAGCATAATTGTACCTTATTTTAAATACCTAATTTTATGCTTTCCCAGAAATTTTTGTGTCTTATCCTGTTGTATGCTTTTATTATTCCTTTATGACTTCATACTGCCGGTAAGTGTGCTTATTCAATTAACTGATATTTTCTAACTTTAGTGTGTTATTGCGTTATTCCCAAGCTTATAATCACTTTTATATTTTATTCATGCAATGATGCTGATAAAATATTCAATACTTTTTTCCATGATATGTTATTTGCATTAGATATATTAAAAAAAAAAGATTTGCAAGATAGATAAAATGTAATAAAAAAGATGTTAGTAAATTCGTCTTTGCTGTATAATAAAGAAAACATAAAACCTATGGTTCTTTTTTATGAAGAAATAAAAAAGTTTCAATAAATTGCGTGTCATATATGGAATAATAGTAGAAACTTGATAAAATGTTTTGAAATATCGAAAACGATTTGATGAACTTATAATTTGAAGTCAGAGCTATTATTTAAATATGAATTTTTTTCAAATAAATCTGATATATACAAAAAAAAGATATAAAATAAACTTAAAAAGAAAGTGATTGTTTACGTTGATCAGAAAAAGTTTTTGTTTAAGTGAAAAATAAAATAACAATTTTTTTTTTAAATGTGTAAAAGATTTTTAAAACAGTTTCGTATTATAAAAAAACAAAGATGAATACAAAAATATATATTTTAATTCAAAGACCAAAATACTGTTTAAATTTCAATATGAGAAAAACCTTAATGAATCTATATTATTTAGAAAAAATAATGAAAAAGATTTATTCAAGTTGGAGATAAAATTAATCTTTTAATAAAAATATGAAAAGAATATGTATTCTGTGTTATCTTCAAAGTATAGAAGTAATATAATGAAGTTAAGGATGGAATTATTTTTCAATTTAAATGTGAAAAGAGTATTAAGAAATCTGTATTATTTTCAAATTATTAAAATAAATGTATTTCAGTTAGAGATAAAATTAAAATTTCTAAAATTTTAAAAGAAAAAATAATTTTTAAGAGTTTCCTATTACTTAGAAAAATAATAAAAAAGATTACATGGGTATTCCACACAATATTCGCCACTAAAAACTTGTTTTATGTAAAATATATTTTTGTTTTTGTTTAACACTCAAAAATATGTGACACGTATTTTTGTATTTTAATATGACTCGCAAAGTTTTTAAAAGATTTTTTTAAATTGTGAACAGGTCCAAATTAAAAAAAAAACAATATGTTAATAAACATTTAGTTTATATATTTTAACACTTAGTTTCTAAACATTATAGATAAAAGAGAATAATTCAATTGTGAATAATTGTTTAACAATATGATATAGTTATGATCTGTAAGCTTTATAACATTTTCAAAGATATACGAAAAATTAAATTATGGGCAAAAACTTATTTTAAAGAATTCAAACAAAATTAAAAGCGTTTTATTAATTGTCAAAGATCTGAAAAGATCAAATTTTCTTTAAGATTTTTAATTGCTTGGGATTAATTTTCAAATATGATTTCAAGTTTCAAGGATTTCAAAATGGGTATTTAAAATTGAAAAAGATTACAAGATATTTTACAATAATTCCTTACGTTTTTAAAAAGAGTGTAAAAGATTTTGTAACAATATATTTCAATTTTGCCATATTAAACAATTGAGCATTCAAATTGCACAACGACCTTAGCGCTTGTGAATATTTTTAAAGAATTTTGTAAGGTGTAACGAAAATAATTTAAACACTTTTAGATTCCGAGAAAAAATTAAAATGATTTATTATTTCTAAACATTAATCCTAAGAGATGACTTAAAAAGATTTTAAAACATTTCAAAAGATTTCTAAAATTGTCAAAGTAAATCTAAAACATTTTCAGGCATTTTTTAAAATTTTTCAAAATTTGAAAATATTCAGGAAAAATTTGAATAAAATTTAAAGATTAAAAGGTTTAGAAGGTCTTAAGAGATTAAAAAAATTTGAAAAAGAGTGCGGAAGATTTTTGAGCATACGTTTCAATTAGGTAGGTGTAAATAATTTTAAAAACATTGAATGAATTCAAGAAATAGTTTGCAAAATTCAAGAGATTCAAAAAGAATTCTTAATTTTAAAAAATTTTCAAATTCTAGATTTTTAAATATTAACAAAAATGGCAAAAGCTTTAAAAGATTTGCAAAGGTTTCAAATAGAATAAACAAATTCTGTTAAAATTCTTGGAAAAATTTAGAAGATTAGAAGGCAATTTTTTGAAATTTGGAACGATTTTTAAATATTTTAATTAAAATTCGAGTCAGTTAAACATATTTGTAGGAATTCAAAGGCATTTTAAATAGTTGAAAAATATTTAAAACCTTGACTATATTTCCGAAAATTAATTAAATATTGATATTTTCCTTCTAAACTTTTTAAGCCATAAGCTTCTTTTAAAAAGACTCGAATTTTTTCTAATATTTTGCAACATCCTACAGAATAAAAAAAGTTGCCTTAAGATCTGCTAAATTATTATTTTTTTTAAATCTCAAATCTTGAACAATCTTTTTTAATTTTCCCCAAAATCTCATAAAAACTATATTTATACAAGCTTAAACACAAACTGATAATACTTGTTTTCTTATTTTCAATCGTCATAATTTCACTTGAGCCCAATGCAAGATTTCAAGAAATTGTAACAAATAACTAGTTATTAGAAGTTTTCAGATGGTATCGTTACTAATATTATTTTGCACTTGTTTTGGTTTTGAAAACATGTTTAGGATGGTTGAATTTTAATTCGTACTTATATTAAGTAACTTTAACATTTGTATGACTAAAAATGATATTGAAAAAGCATTCAGTAATACTTTAACATATTGTTTTAATTATCTATGGACGATAATTCGTTTTAAAAAACCTTGTTGTTATTTACAAAAATTATATTTTTTTGTTAAGCATAATATGAAAAATGTTACGCGACGAGGATGGGGGGGGGGGGGCTTAGAAGTGTTAAGATATGTTACATGGAGGGGGGGCTGAAAAAGTTTGAAGGATTTGGTTGAAAATGCTTCTTTTTGTTGAGAATATATTTTAATTAAAAGAATTATCTTTGTCAGTTGCAAGTTCAACTATTTGTTTAAAAATTTACATATTTTGTGAAAAATCCTTTTTTAGTAGAAAATTATTCTCCTTGGATGAAAATTCATGATTATGGTTCCGAATTATTATTTCCTAAATTGTTTATTCTTTATAAATCTTTTCATTCATTTTTTTAAACAATATATTTGTTATAAATCTCAATTTAAAAATCTCTTGAATAACTTCAATTGTTCTATAGAAAAATAGATAAATATATAGACGTAAAAGATTTTTAAAAATGAAAGAAGGATTTTAGTGAAAAGTGGCGCATGAGGACCCTGCATATTCATAAATGATTGAAAAGCCCATTTGACTATTGTACGTAATAAAAATTCGGATTTTTCGTAACCTTGTGCAACAAATAAAAAGTCAATCCTCGGATACTGAAAACAGACTAGTTCTCATTAAAAATTTCTTAATACGGATTTCTGGTTGTTTTTACGGAAGTATATTCGTTTATAGAGCCAAATCCACTCAGAAAAATTTCCTCACAATGAGAAATCACAAGTCCGCTTTTCTAACATTTGATGGAAAAATTATTTTTTTGGTTGTTATCACCCTGTTGCGTGCTAATAATAAAATAAAAACTTGATTAATAATGATTTTATTATACAAAAGTGAAGTGGGCTAGTGATATACAGGACCGCACTGCGGTATGTATTTAAAACTAACAATAAAAATGTATGTATTGTTATAAATTTACGCCTATATGGCAGTTTTTTGTGTAATTAATAATACTTTTGGGGAAGCTCGACCTTATAATATTTTTGTTCTAATTCAAGGAAAATCAAATTTTCTGTTTCCCACTATAAGGAATCTTTTCTGACTGATTCTGTTTGTAAAAACTGATTTACTTCAGAGAAACATAATCAAATAATTATTTAAAATTTTTTAAAATTTATCTGCTATATCATCAGAGATTGTACCTTACCGACAGTCGATCAACCCTCCAAACCATGAAGGCAGAAAATCTACATAATATCGATCAAGTTAAGAATCTTCAATAACAGAAAAATGCTTAACGTCTTAATAAGACTAGATGGACAATAATATTTTTAAATTAAAATTATTTCTTGAAAAAAACATCCTACTCCTACTCATGGTTTGGAGGGTTGATCTACTGTCGGCAAGGTACAATCTCTGATAATATAGCAGATAAATTTACAAATTATGAAATAATTACTTTTACCATTAACACCTAGCTAAAAATTAGCGTTATGTTCTTGAATTAAGAGTTCTTGTTCTGATCCCTCTAATAGCTTAATTGGAAAAGCACCTGCCGGAAATCAGAAGTTTTGTGGTTTGATTCCAAATGGAGTGAAGATGGAGTAGGATCTTTTTTTCAAGAAATAATTTCAATTTAAAAACATAATCAAATTTAATTCAGAGCGGTTAGCCCCTAGAAAATAATGTTTAGTGAAAATGATAACCGAAAGCTTATTTAGCTCACACATTCGCTCACAAGGCTGAAAAGTAATCTAGTACGCACTATCTGATTGGAGATGAAGGGTTCCTATATCTGCGTCTATTCAAAATAGCCCCTATTGGACTTTTTATTCGTAGTCCATTTAATGCATGATTATTCTTTCTTGTGTTATAAAATTTGGCCTCAATATCATATGCCCTATCGAGGTTTTGACAAACTAGGTTGCGTAGATGGTCTGCTAATCAAGGCTCAGCACAATCCGGGTCCGGTTCAGGTTGCGCGTTTAGGTTTCTCTATATTTTCAAACGCGGCGATTTCGACCGGACCATGATCATCACTAATCGTAGCTAATCACAGCGGTTGATGAAGTCACGTGACTCGTTAACTGTTGTCAATCGTGAATGTAATTGGAACCGTGAAGCACTTTTCTGAATACGCGTTTACAAGATAGGTGCTGTGCATCAAAGAGCTCTGGTGCAACAGTTTCAAGTTCTCTGCAAACACAAAATAGAATACAATAGTCATTTTCACAATCAAGTAAAATGTTCTGAAAGTTAGCATTCTTACATTCAGTATATTCAGACTAACGACGTCACAATTATTTGCATACCTAGCAATAGTCCTCGATAACAAACTGAACTAAGAAAGACCTAATGTGACCGAATGTAGTAACGTTTTCGCGAAATTTTGGATGTGCAGGAGAGCCTTTGGTTCAACATAAAGTCAAGGGCCGAAAATAATTGCACAACTCTACTCTGCTATCCTCAAGCCAAGGATCATAGTTCAATGACGTTACGAGAGGAGTGATAACTAGACTCTAGGATATAAGCTCTGTTAACCGCTCCTACAAAATTTGATCGCCACTTGATTGACTCATGAAAATGGCCTTCTAACAAAAGAAAATAGATGGACTTGCGGAACCAAATAATTTGGGCTCCGAATTGAAATTAGCCCACTGCCGATTCAATGAAGGAAGTGCAGATAGGATACATGCACCGTGAAGCATCCCTACAAGTTTTGATTAACGCAAGGACGGCTAATGAAAAGGTCTGTTTGACAAGAGCATGTAACCGTCTTTCAGGCAGACGTCCTAGTCTTTGTTCTCTGAGCTGAAACAATAAAAGGAAAAACGCGGCTGTCAGGCGGATTTTAATCTTCTCGGAAAGCCAAGCAACATTAACTGCAGTTGGCAAAACATTTATAACATCAGAGCTGTTTTTAAAATGCAAGAATGCACTAAAGCAACTTGCAGAAAAAAATTCTAGTTTTTTCCAATCTGTACCCTTGAAAAAGTTTCAGTCGATAACTACAGATTGTCTGTTTGGGAAGCTTGAGATGTGAATGAATCTATAAGAAGAGAATTGCGGCATGCAATATGAATATGAATCCTACATATTAATGGTATACTTAAAAATATTAAATCATATGTAGACGAGTAAAATGAGAAGTGAATAAGCAAAACTGCATAAACAAAATTATGATGTAGATAATAGTTTTTGGAAAAAGGCTGAAAATAAAGGCAAAAATAGTCCGACGTGTGACATAATTATTCATCCAGTTCACCTTTAGATAAGGTGGGGAAAATGCAAGATGATGAAAAATATTGAGATACAAATAAAATTTTTTATTTTTATTTTTGATTTTATTACTGACATTCACTTACATTTTGGGGATATTTAAATGATGAAAATCTACTTTTATCGGCAGCAGGATACTGACATTCGATATTATTGAGCCTAGGCATTTATTTATTAAAATGATAAAATTTCAAATTAATGTAAGTCAGCAAAAATAATTTTTTTCTTGTGATACCAGATCAAGCACGACCAGCAGCAACAGCTTGATCATGGGGATTTGGGATAGCTTTGACATCACGAAGGCGCTTTGAATCGATGGGCTTAAAGAACAATTTATTCAGAGGATCAGCCGGCAGTATTGTTATGTACGAAGTGGCTGAATTTCCAATTATTCTTATTTTTATTCTTTGTGGATTCAAGTGAAGAGGTACTTCTTCGACGAATGGACACAAAAAATAAGTATTTCTATCATCTTCATCTCTAGGTTTTTCAGCATATCCAATGATGAATCTGCCAGTTTCATCTACTGCCACTTTGTGCAGGCCTGTACTTGTTTCGAAAAATCGAACAGGATCTTGGCGTACTTGGTAGTTTCGAGTATAAACCTCAAGAGTTTTATGTTTCCGAGGAAAAATTCTAAGCTTTAATTCTGCAATAAAAAATTAAAAGTTAAATTACTATTGTGAAAACTACTAGCAATAGCCAAGCAGAAAGTTCAGATTCGCACTTGTGCTAACATTGGGATTGAAAAATAGATTGTACAAAATATGGAACCATAAATATTGTATCTTTAATACTTTATAGTGTTTCTAACTAAGCAAAGTATTGTCTAAGGTGCCCAATAACTTCACGAGAACCGTAGCCTTTGATCAGTAGTACTTACTTTTGAATTGCATGAAAATCACGAAGTTAAAGAAGCAATATCTTCAAATTAAATTTGTATTATTTAACTTACCACCAGATTTAGGAAATATTGCCAATAATAAAAATAAGGTACCAATGAGAATTCCCATTTTCGTAAATGAATAAGATGTCTACTTGAGAATAATTTTGGTAGTCTAGAAATATTCTTAAAAATGGTACATTTTATATACTGTTTGCTATCGCATTTGACCTTGTGAATTATTACCCAATTTATTTAGATTGCAAAGCCACGAGGTAAAGATTTCGTTTATTGATACAGTCGGAACTTCAAGCACAAGATTCTGAACGATTTTGAATTTAGGGAGTCCATTACAAAAAAAAAATCAAAATTCAATATTACGCATTAGTCACCTTCGCCAAAATGAGATCATTGTATAAGACATTGGCTCGAACAAGGAAAAATGAGAATAATTTCAAGAATTTTTATGTTCATTTGCCTTTTATTATTCACAATAAAAATAATCTCTTTCACTCGTGTGTACTAACAAAAGCACAAAAGTAACAGGTATAAAGTTCATACGACAAATGAATCAAAATGATGCAACGTTTCAATGTCTCTAAAAGTGATAAACTTGATTGAAATTTCGAGATCAATTATCTGTCATAAGATTACAACTACTAAAGACATTATAAAATTATTTAATGCTCTATCCTGAGTGATAATCAATGAAAACAGTTTGAGATTAAACTTCTGATCAAACTTAAAAAAACAAACTATGTAATTAGTTTCTTTTATTTAAAATAAGTACTGAGGTTGTGGATGTTTGCTTGCAAATGTCAGTAGGTCTCGATCAAGGGTCGATCATTGCTTTACAGAATTTGAATTAAGCAGAAAGAAATGTTTATGAAAATCTACGACTGCGGGGTATCTATAAAGTTAGCTACCCTGTCAACTTTTCGAAAGTCTTGTCATTATGAGAATTAAAACTTTTAGTAGAGGTATTGAAATACATCTTCCCCGAGCAAGTTGGGCCTATGATATAAATTAAAGATTCTTCAACTAATTTTCGTAAGTCTAGCCATTCTGTAGAGTAAAATAGTAGTTTTGGTGTTCAAAATACAAAAGCTCAGAGAAAGATACACTTAGAACTAAAACTTAAGTTATCCTGGTCATTTTTTAAACGTCTTGTCCTTCTGCGAAGTAGAGCTGATAGTCCAGGTATTCAGAGTACATTTACTTCAAGAAACGTGTCTTCAGTACTGAAATTTTATTCACCCTAGTGGTTTTTCAAAGGCCTCATAGTTCTAGAAAGTGAATCCGGTGGTCAAAGTATTCAGAATACACCTCCTTCGACACAGTTGCCGTCAGAAATAAAATTTTATTTACCCTAACTGTCTTCCAAGGTTTCGTAGTTCTAGGAAGTAAACCTTATTCTAATAGCTTTAATTCTTCGAACGATAAGACCTTCAAAAACCGATAATTGCGTTTTAAATTTAAGTAACGAAAAGAACTTCCAGAAGATGGTATTTCCTAAATATATTTTGAAGACCTGATCTAACAGCTTCACTTCTTCGATTGACGAGACCTTCAAAACCCGATCAGCGTGTTTCAAATTTAAGTTACGACAGAAACTGCTCAGATGAAAATGTTTCGTTAAATACCTAAACATTTTTGCTAAAAAATCAAAAAATAAATGTAAAACAAGTGCTTCGTGAAGAATTTTCATTTTTTTCAGAAAAGACTTTTATTTTCATTAGGAAACATATCACAATTAAACATTGCGGGTGGTCGTCAGTTGAAGTAAAAAATTTTTTAAACCACCTTCAGGTGTTTGCTGCCTACAATTTCTCATTTTAGAAATTGGGCACTTTTTTGCATGTTTGAATTGTTTTTCGAGATATTGTTCCATATTGAATTCCTAGCATTTTTCCACCAGTTACAATTTTGTGATACTGCAAAGATATTAATAAAGATTCATTAAAATGCTTATTGTGGAATTCTCGTCTCGTGAAAACATTCTAGCTTCAAAAAAAGCTTTTTATTCGGAACCAACTACACGATTGCCATAAAAACTTTTCGTATATTCGTTAAAAATGAAAAACTCAGATATTTATCGTAACACGACGCCCAGTACGAAAAGAAATTAGCAGAAAAAAGTTGTTCACTTAAAAAGGTCTACCAATTTTGTATTTATTATTATTTTGGTAAGACGCGAGTTTTTGTTTCAATCTTGACAATTAACATAAATTTTTTTTTAAAATTGCGGAAAAACGACAGAAGGTACGAAATTAGGTTGGAAAGATAAGAATTAAGATTATTAAAAAATAAAGTATGAATAAGAAGGTTATCATTAAAAATAAAATTTATGCTTGATTTTCCAGTTTCTGAATAAGCAGTCCCAGATCGAGGTAAATTAATAAATATAATCTACATTTGATATAATATAGTTTAACATAATATAGAATAGTTAGCTTATACTTTACAGGATTTTTTAATTTCACCATGTGGAATTAATTATTAAAACAAATGTAACGTAATCCTTTCAAAGTTTATAAGTTGAAGCTATATTTTGCTGATCCTGAAACAGCAATTCAATACGTCATGGATAGTAGGTAGTTTACTTTTATTTGGATCTATCGAAACACCAAATAATTTGCAAACCAAATGTGCTTTAGGCGTGGATAAGTTGTACTTAATATCGATTATTTATTTCTCGAATTATTATAGTTGACACTGCCTTTATGTTCAGAAACTTTTGCTTTTAATATTTCATCAGTTTCTTAGACGCAAACTTTGTTGCAGATCGTATTTAGAATTTAGTATATCATGTTTGTTAAATTTTTAATTTCTTATAGATCTTTCTGGCCTCAAAAGAATCATCTAGATTATGGTTATTTTCAAAGAAACCTCCAAATAAACGCAAATTGAATCAGCCTCATGACATCCGTTTTTTTATAGTTAAATAGGATAAAGGAATTGAATCTAATAAAAATTAATGAAACGCAAATGAAATATTTTATTTTAATTTAAAATTTTATTACAGATACGTACTTGCACTTTTTGGATATTTAAATTAGAAGAGGAAAACTGCAGGTAACATTTCTGAAGCTTCATGTAAGTGAGAAAAAATATTTTTTTTTCTGATGAAACCAGATTAAAGAACAACAGCAGTAACTTGGTCAGTGGGATTTGGAATAGATTTGACATCACGAAGGCGTTCTGGATTGAGCGGCTGGAAGAACTGGTGATTCAAAGAATCAGTCGGAAGTATTCGCTGAATTGCCAATTATTCTTATTTTTATTCTTTGTGGATTTAAGTAAAAGGGTAATTCTTCGACGTAGGGATACAAAAAATATATATTTCTATAACCTTAAACTCTAGGGTTTTCAGCATATCCAATGATGAATCTGTCAGTTCCATCTACTGCCACTTTGTGCAAGCCTACAGCTGTTTTGATAAGTTGAAAAGGATTTTTTGTTTCTTGGGCGCATTGAGCATAAACTTAGAACGTTTTATGTCTTCAAAAGAAACTTCTGAGGTTGAATTCTGCAAGAAGAACTTATAAGAAAAATAACTATTGTATTGAGTACCAGCAATATTCAGGCTAAAAGTTCAGATTCGCGCTATTATTGACTTTGAGACTGCCTATTACTGGTTTAGTACCAAGCTAGGACACTAGTCTTGTACTGATACTGGATTAGTAATGTGCCGTATTAGAAAGTGTTGTCATTCTAAGAAATAAACCTGGTAGTCCAGGTTATCGAAATACATCTTCCCCGTGCAGTTTGTGTTTAGGATAGAAATTTAAGATACTTAAATCAATTTGTCATGGTCTCGCTATTCTGAAAAATAAAACCAATAGTGTTGGTATTCAAAATACATTATCTCCGAGAAGGGTAAATTTAGAACTCAAATTTATGTTAGCCAGGCCATACTTCTCACGTTCAATCTTTCTACGATGTATACCATATAATCCACGTATTCAAATTACATCTTCTTCAAGGAATGTGCCTTCAGAACTGAATTTTCATTCACCCTAACCGTTTTCCCCAGGTCTTGTAGTTCTAGAAAGTAAACCTGGTAACCCAGGTATTAAAAATACATCTTTCCCTTAGAACTATTATCCAGAACGGAAGTAGAAGGCACTGTGGTTTTTTTTCCTAGGTCTTGTCTTTCTTTGAGGAAGGTGCCTTTAGAACTTTGCTGTAAAACAAAGCTATTAACCTTAACTGAAATTTAAGGTTGTCCGAAATTTTGATAACGAACCAAACTTCCTTGGGGAAGATGTATATCGAATACCTGTACTACCAGTCCTACATCTTGCAATGGCGAGATATTTAAAAAACTGATTAGCGTATTTTAAACTACAGTGACGAATACAGCTGGCCCGACAAAGATGTATTTTGAACATTTGGAGAACCGGATTCACTTTTTAAAATGGCTAGACCTTCAAAAATCTATTAGGTTTCTGAAATTATGGTTATGAACAGAACTTCCTCGAGAAAGGTGTATTTTAAACGCATGAACTTCCAGGTTTACTTCTTAGAATAACCGACACCTTCGAAACTCGATCAAGATGACGCTTGCATTTTTATTGATCCTCTAAGCGAATCAGATTAAGTTCAAATCCTGGAGAAAAATAGTTTTAGTGTGATTAAATGAAGAAAATATGTTTACAAATACGAAAACTTGAATATTTTTTGATCAAAGAAAATGTTCCTTGTCTCCAGAAAGTTTTCTAGATTGAAGGAACATAATAAGCAATCCGTTTGATTGTAGATAAAAAGCGGTTGTTTTAATTTGTCGAATTGTGAATCGTTTCGCTAACGTTCCTAAAGAATAACCTGAAAAGCTTTTCCTTGATCTGTAAGTACTCATTTTGGTGAAACATAAATGTAAAAAAGATCTTTTAATAAAGCCATTGGCTATAGTACCAGCTTGTGATTTGTAAGGGGTATGGCTAATGTATATTTTATAAAATTATCCTAGATAATATAAATGCTTATATTGACAGATGTTGATTTAGGAAGGGGACACACTATGTCCAGAGAGTCTCTTTCAAACGTGGTATCGGCTGTATTAATAATAAAGATTGGACTTTTCGTTTTAAAGCCAACTAAATTTTGAAATCGGAATAGTAAGCATAATCGTATCTATTTTTAGAGATCTATTTTCATACTTTCCCAAATATAATTGTGTCTTATCCTGTTGTATGTTTTGTTATTCCTTTCTGTCATCATACAGCTGATTAGTATGCTTCTGCAAAAAACTGATATCTTGTAACTTTAGAGAAATATTGTTTTATTCCCAATAAAATAATAACTTTTATGTTTGGCTCGGAAAATGATGCTTCTAAACTGTTAAAAAATTTCTTCCCATAGTATGTTGGAGATGAAATAATTTTTAATTTAAATATAAAAAGGAACTTATAAGTTATCGTATCATTTAAAAACAATAAAAAAAGATTCAATTTTAGAATTTAATTAATTTAAATCTAAATAGTTTGGGAACTTCAAATATTGGCTTTAAATATTTTAATTATTCACTTGCAGTCCTTTTTTATTTTTCATTAACAATAAACGTTCGGTTTTAAATCTGGAGTAATTATTTTGTCTATCAGTCTCTAGAAACTCGTTGAAATATTGGTAAGACTAAATGTCATACTTTTAAATCGGCACATGGCTTTTCTATTGCCTTTAAAAATTGTAATTGCTTTTAAATTTTCCTTTAACGAAATTTATAAACAAGCTAATTTTCATTCAATTTTCGAAATGAATTGGGTTGATCTTAGTGCCTAAAGGATTTTTGTTATCAGGGGTATTGGTCACAAGTATTTTTTGTGATGTTATTTCTATTATTTCCTGTTCTAATAATTTATCTACTGTTCGGTAAATTATTTATTTTATTGATCGATTTATGGATTTATCGATTTTGTCAGCCTCAACAATGCCTTCACAAATCTCCGTTGAACCATTATTTTGTTCGTCAATTTGGTCCCATCCGTCTGAAATATTATTTAATTTGACCGCTTTTTTTAAAATAAAGCCTCTGATTTCTATAATGAATTTGTGGTATCTCTACTGAAAATGTCAAAGTAAATTATGTACTTATGTTGATAATACATTTTTTTAAATATTAACTTGAAGTAAATATTTCTAAAATGTTTTAAAAATTCCAAAGGTTTGTTGAATTTCCAAAAAGAATTCAAAAATATTTTATGACAATTTGAGGAATAATCTGAGTCAGTCTAAACTACTAAAAGTTCTGAACTGTAAAAAATCTGCCTAAAGTTTGGCAAAAATCTACAAAATAATAGACATTGATTGAGAATTTTCTACATAAGTATTCGAAATATCTGAAATCTTCAAAAAAATTATAATCTTGCTAAGAAACCTTGAAAAATCATATTTATATAATCTAAAAAACAAACATTAAATAAACTCGAATGTTTTAAAATAATGTTCTGAATTTTATCCTTACGTTACATTCATATCCAAATTAATTATCTGGAAAATAAATATATATATTCTCCAGAAAAATAAATTATTCCATATATAATAATTTTGTAAATAAAATCTTGTATTTGATTATTTATTTATTCGTTTACGAGATTTTTAAACGAAAACCGTTTGTTTCATATTTCGTTGAATTAAGCTACTTTAATTTCGAGGATAACACATATTGGGACATTATTTTGTACGGCCTCGTTTTATTTTTTCGTTATTTCTTATCTCTTCCATTTATCCATGACTGTAAAAAATATAATAATTATTATTCAAATTATATTTTTCATAATTTTATGTGTAATGTAGAATTTTCTGACAATATGTAAAAAATGTTTTTTCTTCGAAAAAAGCAAACAGGCTATTTTTCAAAATAATTTTGTTTTTTCATTTGCAGAAAATTTCATCCAGAATATATGAGTTTAAGGGGATAGGACGAATTTTCAAAAAAATAATTCAATGATAAAAGTAGAATTTTCAAATGAAAATGGAACAGTTACTTTTTCAGTTAAAAAATTGAATTTTTGAGTGAAAAGTGAAATTTTTAACATGAAAATATGAATTTCTTCAACAAGAACGGAATACTTACATTTTCACTCAAAAGAATTCATGTTCCAACAAAAAATCATAATTTCAAGCAGAACTGGAATATTTCAATTTTCAGCTAACGAATTTAAGGTAAAAATATATTTTTTTAATTATGCTGCAACAAACTTTGACAGAATAGAATATTTTTGAAATTTCTTTAGTAGATGTTACAGCACTGAACTAGTCAGTACGAATTAAACTTTAAAAATAATTTTTGTTTAAAAATTCTTTCCTCTCACACTGAGATCTTAGAATACATTAGATTTATTGGATAATTATTTATCAAGTATATTCTTAGGTAGACCAAGGAAATAGAAAAGAAATTCAAAATAATTAAATGTAAATTGAACTTTTTTATATTTTTTGATTTTATTACTGACGTGTACTGAGACTCTTTGGATATTCATATTAGAAGAACATATTTTCTTCGTCTGCAACCGAGTTTTGTTTTGACGAGATCGGAACTGCTTAGACTTTTGACCAAGGTAGAGGTAAACTGAATAAAACCTTTGCTGAGCGTAGCCGCTTACCGACATTCCATATAATTGAGTTTTATTTGTTGAAAGAATAGAATGAAGTTTTATGAAAGTAAGTAAACATAATTTTTTTCGGGCGAAACTAAATCATGCAACGGCAGCTTCATCAGCAGGATTCGGAATAGCTTTGACATCACGAAGGCGTTCTGGATTGATCGGTTTGAAGAACAGATCATTCAGAGGGTCATTCAGCAGCAGTGTTGTATATGACGTGGCAGATTTTCCTATTATTCTTAGTTTAATCCTTCTTGGTCCCAAATCAAGAGGTTTATCTTCGACAAACGGGCACAAAACATATGCCAGTGACTGTCTTTTGGCATATCCAATAACGAATTTGCCAGTCTCATCTACTGCCACTTTGTGATGACCTGGTGTTATATGGTAAAATTGACTTTCATTGTTGGGCCTTAGGATGGGACGCGTATAGATTTCAAGATTTTGTTTTCCAAACCAATTTTTAAGCAAAAATTCTGCAACAGGAAATTATAAGTAATAGTACATTAGGCAACAAGGGGCAAAAGGAGCAAATTTTCCCGCGGGTGGGCTTACTGCCCGAGCAAAACAAGGTAATTAATCTAAAGAGGGACAAATCTACTTTCGTTCCGTGTTTCATTTAGTATTTTATTTCACTCTCGACTGCGGCCACTTTCAGCGCTGAAAAGCGGTCCCGACGCATTTTTCTATAGATTGTTTCGCGCCTCGAACTTTGATCAACTAATTTTTACTTTAGCCCTGCAAATTTCACTTTTGCCCTGCAAATTTTACTTTCGTCTCGCTTATTTTTCTTTCGCCTCGCTGATGTTACTCTTGCCCCACTGAATTTACTTTCGACCCGATGATTTTACTTTCGCCCCGCTGATTTTACTCTAACACCGCTGAATTTACTTTCGCCCTGACGATTTTACTTTCGCTTCACTAATTTATTTCTGCCTCGCCAATTGGACTTTCGCCACGATAATTTAACTTTTGCCCCGATGATTTTATGTTCGGCCCGCCAATTTGAACTTCGCTCCGCCAATTTTACTTCCGCCTAGCTTATTTTTCTTTCGCCCCGATGATATTACTCTCGGTCCACTGAATTTACTTTCGCCCCGATGTTTTTACTTTCGCCCTCTAATTTATTTTCACTCCACTAATTTATTTTCGCCCCGTAAATGTTACTTTCGACTCACTGATTTTACTTCGCCCCACTGATTTTACTCTCGCACCGCTGAATTTACTTTCGCCTCGATAATTTTATTTTTGCCTTGTTATTTTATTTTCGCCCCACTAATTTTACTTTCGCCTCATGTATTTTACTTTCACCTTGATGATTTTACTCTCGCCCCGCTGAATTTACTTTCGCCCCGTCAACTTGACTTTCGCATCGCTAATTTTACTTTCGCCCCTCTGATTTTACTTTCGCAGCGCTCATTTTCCTTTCGCCCCGCTAATTCTGTTTGCGGGGAATTTATGCTACTTTCGCCTTAGTTTCAGGGGAAAAAGCGTCTTATCGATGATTGTTAGACCAGCAGATATAATAATAATATGAAACTTACCACCAGATTTAGGAAAAATCGCTGAGATTAGAAATAAAATGCCAATTAGATTCTTCATTTTCGTGAATTTAACAAAATCTACTTATGGAAAAGTTTTATAGTGAAGAAATATTTTTGAAAATGTTTTATTTTATATACTGTTTGGTATTTAATTAAGCATTCTAAATTATTAGCCACTTTATATAGATTAAAAAAAAACGAGAAAAAATTTGCTTTATATATACTCTCAGATTACACAAGATTTCACAAGATAGCAAAAGGTTTTTATTTCTGTAAAATAATAAAATAATATTTAATAGTAAACATTACGCAACAGTCAGCTTCATAAACGTGTCATCGCTTGAATGTAGAAAAATTATAATTAATTTAAAAATTCATATACTTTTGCCTTGAATTACGCATGATAAAAATAATCTCTTTCAGTCGTTTGCACTAATAAAAACGCCACGTGATTTGATCAAACTAAATATAAATATCACATCGTCAGAATTTGGAAATTCGCAAGTCTTTAAATAGAAAATTTAAGTTATTATTATTTTATTAATTAAACTAATTAAAATTTACAAATATTTAAACATACATCTTAATTTTATGTGAGACGTAATGAAATAAAAAAACAATTTCAAATTCAAGAAGCATAATAATTAACAATGTTTTTCTAGTCTTTGATATTTTACAAATTGTTTTAATTTGTGCAATAAAACGATTGTAATAAGTGTATTTTCTTAAAGCACAAAATTTTCAATCTGAATAATTTAAATAAATCATTTAAAATTATGATATTGTAGATCAGAAGTAATTTTAAAATAGAAGTGATTTCTCAATGTTTCTAAGCAGCAGTATTATTAAAAGAAAAAATTTTATTTGTAAAATCCCTATGCAAATTGGAAAGTAATTCTATTTCTAGCATTTTGCTACGTTACGGGTAGCGGGAACCAAAAAATCACTACTACTGACAATAAGATTTGTAGAAAATTTTGAATAATTCAGTTTTTATTTTAAAACATTAGCTTTCAATTTTCAAGATTTCAAAATTTTTTAAGAATGAATCTTGAAAATATTGGGAAAATTGTTTTTGACTTTGTCACACTGAATTTTTCACCAAACTGATGAATTTGTAACTAGAATGATTTATCATCGGTTTTAAAAAATTAACTAGATTTTTGGAAGACAAAAAAAATTGTTAACAAAACAGTTAAATATTCAAAGAAATAAATCAATTTCCTATTAAGATTATAAATCTTTAATAAAAAATGTATACTTTTAACGTAATATTTAAACTTTTGAATAACAATTTGCGTAATTTTTAATACTAATTTCTATGAACAAATATCTCAATATGCCATTTTTTAGAAAAATATTACTATTTTCGACACTATTACTACAATTTCCTTACATCTAATAATCGAATCTCTACCTCTTGCTACATACGCAATTTTTGATAACACAGCTAAACATTAATTTTGGTAACTTCTGCCACTTTTGGAAATTTTTTGGAATTTTGAAAATTTTCTGTAATTTTTGAAATTTCTGATTATCTTAGAATTTTTGAAATTCTCTAAAAATATCAAACATTTGAAAATAACGTATAAAAGTTTAAAGTTAATTTAAAATTTGTAATTTTCTGCATAATTTATAATGTTTCCAAATTTGAAAATAAACATGTTTTATTTTAACCAAAAAAGGTACATTTTCAATCAAAAATGAAATAAATTTTTAATTGAAAAGGAATTTCCAACTAAAATGATGAAGTTTCAACTAAAAAAATTTATTGTTACCAAACAGTAGCATTTTCAACAAAAAAAAAATGTCATCATAAAAACAATCTCTTTTAGTAATGTGTTCTAACAAAAAGGCCGGGTAATTCAATTAAATTAAATATAAGAAATCACGTCGTCAAATTCTGGAAATTACCAAGTATTTAAATTTAAACTTGACTTTATTATTTTATTAATAAAACTTATTTCAAGTTATAATTATTTTTAATTACAGTTTTATTTCAAATTAGTCGAATGTGATAAAATCAAAATTTTAAATTTAAGAAACTTAATAATGATATTTCACTACTTGCTTCAATTAGCCTAATAAAATTAATGTGATAAGTGTTCTCAGTAAAATAATTTTTATATTAAAATTTCGCTACCTCATGGGTAGCGATAACCAAAAAATTAATGATATTGACAATGAGATTACTAGAAAATTTAAAATGATTCAGGTATCATTTAAAAATATTAACTTTAGGTTTTGAAGATTTAAAAATATGTCGAAAATAAATCTTAAAAATATTAGCACAATTTTATTAAGGATGTACACTACGTACAATCAATCGCAAAAGTTGCCTATCTTTAAAACGAATTATAAACTCGACAAAAAAGAAAAATGATTTATTTCAGTAAACCTTGATAGAGGTTTCTAAGCGCACTTCGGAAAAAAATGATTCAGGTTAAATTTATTTATTTGACAGTAGTTATTTAAAGGTTTAGTTTTTCCTTTTTCTTTATGGAAAACTCACCCTTTTTATTTAATTATAATGATCAGGGTCGCATATTAGTCTTTGAAGGATTCTTTACAATTCTATTTGGGTGGTGTTAATTAAAATTCAAACTATGAATGTTTATAACAATAATAACTGTATGATTTCTTAATTAATTATTTGAAATAAAATCAAGCCAAATAGAAAATTTAACGAACCCTTGAAGAATAAAATGAGACCTGGATCATCCGGATTAAATAAAAATTGTAACTTTTACCTAAAGAGAAAGGGAAAATTAAACCTTTGAATAACTACTGTTAAATAAACAATTTTAAACTGAATAATTTTTTTCTGAAGTATGCTTCGAAGCCCTCATTAAGATTTACAGAAATTACTGATAGGTCTTTTTTTGTTGATTTTATAATTAATTTTAAAGATAGGCAATTTTTGAGATTGATTGTACGTAGTGTACATCCTTAAGGAGAAGTAGCCTTCTGGTGACTCTCGGTCGTCATCACATCTATACTTTTTTAAAATTTTGATGAAATTTAGAGCCAATACTTTCTAAAGTATTCTTAGACCTATGATATAAGCGAAAGGTTTATATTATTATTTATAACAAAAAAAAGAGGACATCTGACATCTCCTTAGGGGCCATCCATAAATTACGTAACATTTCATGGGGGGGGGG
>NC_046663.1:20770857-20811043 GCF_010883055.1 Belonocnema kinseyi
AAAATGGTCGGGAAATTGCGTTACGTAATTTATGGATGGCCCCTTAGACGTTTACACCTAATTGCCTGTTCGAAACTGACCTTCATCATGTTCCACTACTCCCCTTAATTCAACGTTCAATGGCTCTGACTTATTTTTCTATCACGTCACAGCTGAGATACCGTGGTAAAAAACACTTCAAATGAAATTAAGTGCCATTGAAACTGGTAAAATGTCCACCAATGTGATTAAATTTGCTCTTCTGATTACCATTCCTATTCTTGCACATATTTGAAATGTTTCGCATGAAAAAATTTTCACCTGCAACTTTTCAAATTTTTCAAAATATCTAAGGCCATTGACTCAGCAATCAGGTTTTTGGCACGAAATATAGCACTCTCACTACTTTTCTTGCAGTAAAGATGGATCTCAGTTCAGTAATGAATAAAAGTTAGATCACGTTTGTTTTCCTGTTTCATTTTTCGAAGGCTATTGGTACGATTATCCATAAGTTATTCCTGCAAGAGTTGAAACCATTTATCGTGTCTAACCCTGTCATTCAATGGTTTAAATATCGTTCTAATAATCGGCTTTACTGAGTTAGTAATAGTAGTCTTCGGCTTTCTGACCGGTGGGAAGTCAAGACTGGGTTTCCTCAGGGCTTCATTCTGGCAATCCTTCTTTTCAATTTGTTCCCCTCTGACCTTGGAAGTGAATTTCAACTTTGCAGTCATCATAAATATTCAGACGATTTCAAAATTTATTTATCCAGGATTACTTCTTTACTAAGTAGATTGCTTGTACTATTCAAGGATATTTATCGCGTTATTCTCTGGGCTTCGAAGAATATGCTTACTCTTAATCTTGTCAAAACTGAGGCAATTTTTGTTGGACCAAGTTCATCTCCGCATCACGAGGAAAACATACAGAATTCAGGTTTTTCTATATTTAATTTCAAGACAAGCTTCATCTGGGCTGTGGACAGCATTTCTGTTTATTTCATGAATGATTGTTGCTTAAACTAATATTTGTGTATCCATCAGTACTCGTTCATAGACACCAGTCTACAAATTTTGATTTCTCGACAGAGCTACAGGTGCCCACAGAACCCATATCAATAATCGCACTTATTGTTCTATTTCTTATTCTGAATACCCAGCGAACGAAAGTTAATGGAGAACTGACTGATCACCGGATCGCTTTTCTTTAATTTATCTTGATTTTATTAAGAGAAGCCAGACTTTGTGCAAACTAAGTGCCATGTTTGTAGCATTTATTTTCTTTTAGTTCTTTATGAAGCGCATATATTTATCGTAGTCTAATTTTACGACATCATTACACGAGTGTGAGAGACAATTATTATATAGGATGAATTTAAAACTATGTTCCGTTCATCCTGAAAACAGCAATTCAAAACGTCCTTTATATTAGGTCTTTTATTTTTACCGGGATCTTTCGAAATACCAGATAATATGTAAACAAAACATGCATGACCAAAAGTTCTTTTAATAAAAACTGATAGGGAATAGTGAAGGGTTTAACACAATAGGCTTTATAGCTTGTGCACCGGGGGGCCTAGTAGGGCTTCCCACTCGCCTATAAACTAAACTAAGGAAAGATATTAAATTTCTGTGAATTCATTAAAATGAATTAAATTAATAATAATTAAATTAGGTTAGCTTTATTATTGTTTCCATACTTTTTTTTAGAATAACCAAAGTGTGGTGGAACTAAAGTTGTGAGTGACAATTTGTTAGAAAACATTAATACTCCGGGAAAAGTTTCAGCCGCTGAATGGAGACTGTATTTGGGAAGCTGCAGGTGTAAATGAATCGAGAAAAAGCAAATTGCGAGATGTAATAAGCATATGAAAGGTACATATTAATGGTGAGCCCTTAATATATCGAATAATATGATAGCTAATAAGTCAGTCAAATTAGGAACCTAAAGCAAACCTGCATAGACAAAACTATGGTGGAGATTATGGTTATTTAAAAAAACTTAAAACAAACTCAAATATACTTAGCTGTATGGCATCAATATTCATCTAATTTATCATTAGAAAGAATGGAAAAATTTCAAACTAATGAAAAATCATGAAACACAAATTAAATTTTTGATTTTATCACCGACATGCACTTACACTCTTTAGATATTTTAATCTGGAAAACGTGTTGTTATCGGCAGTAAGGCACTGACATGTCATATTACTGAGTCCAAACGTTTATTTATTAGAGAAATAAAATTTAAATTTAAGTAAGTAAGAAAAATTAACTGTTTTTCATGTGAAACAAGATCAAGCAGATCAGCAGCAGCAAGAGCTTCATCATGGGGATTTAAAATAGCTTTGACATCACGAAGACGTTTTGAATTGATGGGCTTGAAGAAAAATTTATTCAGAGGATCGGACAGCAGTATTGGTATATATGACGTAGCTGAAGTGCCAATTATTCTTATTTTTATTCTTTGTGGATTCAAATAAAAAGGTACTTCTTCGATGTAGGGATACAAAAATATCTATTTCTATAAGCATCATTGCTAGGTTCTTGGGCATATCCAATAATGAATCTTCTAGTCTCATCTACAGCAACTTTGTGCGGGCCTAAATTTGCTTTGTCAATGAAAATTGGATCTTGGTTTATTTGATAGCACCAAGTATAAACTTCAAGAGTTTTATGTTTCCAAGAGAAAATTCAAAACTTTAATTCTGCAACAAAAAATTATAAGTAAAATAACTATTGTCTTAACTTCTAGCTTAACTTCCAAATCCGTGCTAGTACTCCCCAATAGTTTTAGGAAATACCGCCAAGATTAAAAGCAAAGTACCAATGACAATTCTCATTTTCGTAAATTAATGGAAAAGTCACTTGATAAGAATTTCGATAGATGAGGAATATTATTAGAAATGGTACATGTTATATACTGCTTGCTATCACATTTAGCCTTCTAAATTATTAGCCAATTAATCTAAATTGTAAAGCCACGAGGCAAACATTTTGTTTATTGAAATAGTCCGAACTTCAAGTACAAGATTGAATGTAGAATAATAAGGTTGATTTTCAAAAAGCATACATTCATTTTGGGGGAATGTGAAGAGGTGGAAAGGCGTGGGATAATCATGGAGGTCTTGTTGCATGAAAGTTTCAGAATATGTTCAAAACCAGAAAATCTAATCTTATTGATGTTTTTCGAACACGTTTTATTAGCCTCTAACAGGTTCTCACAGGTTTCATGGATCCTTCACTTTCACTTTGATATTTTAAACCCGGATTTGAATTAAAAGACTTGAAAACTCCTAAAATACTCAAAACACCTCAGTCCTGATATATATCTCGACGATTTTCTCCACCTTCTTCATAATGAAAAACATTAAATTGAATGACCACTGTGCCACCCTTTCATGTTAATGGCATGAGTTTAAGAGCAATACTTGCCCTAAATAATTTTGTTTGCCAAGGAAGGAGGAAAACAATTCCCTTTTGTAAGAGCAATGGATAGACTCTATGCACTCTTGGTGATTTGCAGGGGCATCAGAAATCAATCGCCCATTTCACCTTCTCAATATCAACGAACTTGGCAGTTAAATTACAGTCTATACTTTCCCTCTCTTGGTCCACTCTTCCTTCTTGTGGTCGATTTTCGTTCGCTGACAACCTAAGAAGTAAGATTTTTTCCAGGATCGTGTGGAGCTTCATTGTATCAAGCTATAAGATTTCTTGCGAAATCATCATTAATCTTCCTGTTTGTATAGATGTCCCAGACTAATCGCACTTTGGTTCTGTATACTCTGCTGTAAAACGCTTTAATTTTTTACGGAGTTTCTTTAGGTGGGTATTCCACCATACTGCACTTTTCCTGGACTTTGTTATATTTGTAGGGAAACTTTTTGTGTACTACTTAACCAGCGGTTTTCGCAAAAGTCTTTAAAATTCGTCTTTCTCCAGTACGTAGACTCAGGAAAACAAGTTGCTTCAGATGATGTTGCGACATGCAAGGTGCCTTTTGAGGAGCTTTAGCTACTGTTTAAAAACCGCGCTATGCGTGGTTTTAATTTTGGGGCATCACTATGGTGTTTCTTCTTTACAGAGAGCCCAGCCAAATGTTCTTCTACCTCGGCAAATTGGTTGTTGTCATCTGTGTTAGATATCTTCATCGGCCTTGGTCGGATGCTCCTATAGAGCCGCTCCTCTTTGTGGGTGGGCTGGATAAGTGCTTCGGTCTGGAGCCCTTTTCCTATTTTTTAACTAAGTCAAACATTTTGGTGTAACGTGTATTTGAGGAAATAACGAATACCTCCTGTAGAACCCTGCCTGTAGAGTGCGGATCTACATACTGTAGAATTCGGCCTAGTATCCCAAACTCCCGTTCAGACACCACTTTCGTGACTCCGATGTGTTCGACTCAAATGAAGGGCGCCCTTTGCACAGTGGGAGAAATCAGGAATATACTGTTCATAATTCACTACAGCCCACAATTGAGCCTCCAGCGATCAAAACAGGACACGCTCTAAATGCCTTGGTTTCAGTTGGCCTCTTGGTTATTCTCGTTCTTGATTTTTTCAAGTCGGATTTTCAATTTTTTTGAAGGATATCTTAATTCAAAGAATTTAAAAATCCGACTTAAAAAAATCAAAAGCGAGAATAACCAAGAGGCCATTTAAAACCAAAGCATTTGGAGCGTGTCCCGTTTTGATCGCAGGAGGCTCAATTTTTGACCGACTTAATTGTTTTTTTTATCCATGCTCAGGCTTATATCCTGCAGAAAGACTTCAGCCTGAACTTTCATTAAAAGCAAAAGACTTGCAAAAAGTCGTTATTCATAATAATTTTTGCAGATACACTTTAGGCACATTAACTATTCGGTTCAAGATTTGAGCCGATTGCAATAAACAATTTTTTTGTATAATTATTTTAACAAGATGTCCAGCCATAATAAAAACTTTGTCTCGATTAAAAACGCTTAAATCTTTCATAGGAATAGTACTTATAGTAGAATATAATATTTGTTTACAAAAAAACTTGAAAATAGGTATCCTATTAAAAAGTGATGAATGACAAATTATTAGAACTATTTTGGTGCAAAATTTTTGTGAAATCATCTTCTTTCGTAGCTTGTGTGCTTTGTTCAAAAAATTTGATTGTTAATTGCATGAAAAAGAAGGGGCAAAATAAGAAAGAGTGATTAAGGTAAGTTTAGCTGTATCTTTCTATCCTTTCTTTTTTCTTTTTTATATAAATATTGAGAGAGTCAACTCTTTTCGGCGTATTTTTAACTCATTTCCTGAAACATTCTTCTGTTTAATCCTTATTGTGAAATGCACAATTTGACTTTATATAAATTTCTATTTATTCAAATTCCTCTTGAAAAGTTTTTTTAATTTCGAAAATTTTGTTGAGACTGTAAATATTTTCTTAGACAAAATAATTAAATAGTCTTTATTTTTAATAATATTTTTTTCATTCCATGTTAATGCAGCTGCTGGCATGGTTTTGAAATGTTAAACATGCCAAGGGCATAGCCTAGTTTCAAGTACGCACCAATCAAAGGGATTATTTGATCTTGAATAAAGTAAAATAAAATAAACAAATTATGAAAATGCGTCTAGTTGTCTCGCTTTCGATTTTATAGATAATTCTTACGGAGTGGATGTTCTTTTGATTCACAAAAAGTTATTTCTGACTGCAACCCTATTTTTATTTTTGGCTATTCTTTCTAAAGGTGGTAGTAGGTTTACTTATTTATCCATAATTTAACGCTTGCTTTCAATTGGATATTTATTTTCTATTTTAAATAACTAATATTAAGTCAAGAGGAATTGAGCAAAAAATAATCGGGCATCTAGAGAGGTAATCAAATTTAAAGAGGATTAAAGGTAGTAAATTTTAATGTGCGTGATGAATGATTTAAACAATCCTAAAATTAAAACACATGGTTTTAAGATCCTGATTTGAAAATTAAGATATTTAATATTTATATTTAGAAAAAACACTATATAGAATAATGATGCATTAATTGTGGTTTTGAAAGAATCAACGTGTCTAGTGCGTGATTCTATATATTTAATTTTAATGAAAATATAAATTCTCAAATTTATTTTAATTTTTCCACATTCGAACTATGACTTGTATGTATGCACCTTAGTTTGATAAAGGTGACTTGCTTAATATTGATTATTGAATTTTTTTCTATTATGGTTTCACTAAAGTAAAAATGTTTTATGATCTTGTGATTAAGGTTCCGACGGTTTCAATAAACGATATGTTTTCCTTATGGCTTTACTATCTAGATAAATTAGCTAATAATATAGAAGGCCAAATGTGATAGCGAACAGTTTATAAACTGAAGCATTTAAAAAAATATTCCTTAACTAACGAAATTCCTGATAAGTAAACTTTCTTTTAATTTACGCAAATGAAGATTATGATTGGGACTTTATTTTTAATCTTGGCGATATTTCCTAAACCTGGTGGTAAGCTTAATAATATATCCATAATTCAAAGAAATCGTTTCTTTAATTTTGTGTTTTCATTTCAATGCAAAAGTATATATTACTGATCGAATGCCACGATTTTCATACACGTATTGTATACCTTAAACAATTCCGAACCATGTTAGAAAGAATGTAAAAACTAAAGGTCCTTTTTTGCGCTATCATATCTTGCGCATCCTGTTTTTTGAATCTTGTCTGAAAAAGTTAATTGGGGTCAAAGAAAGCGCAGTCAGGCACAGCATGGCTTCTAATACGGACACATAACTAATCCAGTACAAGTACGAAACTATTGTAATAGGTTGTTACTAAATCAGTAGCATGCCGATTTTATTGTTTTACTTATAATTTCTTGTTGCAGAATTAAAACCTAAAATTTTCTCTCAGAAACATAAAACTCTTCAAGTATATACTCGCAACTACCAACTGTTCAAAGATTCTATATTTCTCGTCAAAACACATGCAGGCCCGCACCAAGTGGCAGTAGATGAGACTGGCAGATTCGTAATTGGATATGCCCAAAAACCCAGGAATAATAATTATTATAGCAATGTATATATTTTGTACCCCTACGTCGAAGAATTATCCTGTCACTTGTTTCCACAAAGAATAAAAATAAGAATAATTGGAAATTCAGCCACGTCGTATATACCAATGCTGCCAACTGATTCTCTGAATGAACTGTTCTTTAAGCCCATTAATTCAGAACGTCTTCGTAATGCCACAGCTATTCCAAATCCCCATGATGAAGCTGCTGCTGTTCCTTGATCTGCATTAGTTTTACCAGAGAAAAATTTTTTGAGCTGACATACGTAAATTTGAATTTTTGTTCTTAAAATAAATAAATGTCTAGACTCACTAATATGGAATACCAACACCCTGATGCCGCTAAAAATATATTTTCCTAATTCCAATGTACAAAAAGTATAGACATTTTCAGTAATAAAATCAACAAATAAAATATTTCATTGTATTTAATTATTTTCAATTAGTTTGCAATTTCACTATCTTATTTATCAGTGAATTAGATGAATAATGGAAAATAATATTGACGATTTTCTTATGGCTAACAAGGATCCCGAAAAAACTGAATATTTACACGTATTATGAATACATTTTCTTGAGTCTCAAGTATAACCGCGTTGTAGAATTCATTCGCATTATACATAAGTATAATATTTGTTTGCGTCTGATAACTAATCTTTCTGCTTCAATTACTACTTGCCACTTGTTTATGTCAGAATAATTTATATGTGTATGTTGAATAAGTTTTGTAGGAATCCTTCCTCCTGAATTAGAAAGTGCATATAAGGTCACTTTTCAATTTTGCGACCAAATCTATGGCCTAAGTAAGCGTTCGGTTAGCAAAGAAGGTTCACTTTGCAACATTTTATTAGTTTCGTTGATATAAATCAGGTTTTTTTCTTGTTTGGTAAAAACAAAACAATCAGGGTCAGTCGAAGATCATTGAAAACGAAAGATAAAAACTAAAAAATTTCGACCCCTCAGAAACTGGACGAGCTTCTTTGCTCTAGAATTTGTTTGTCAATTGCATAACACCCCTCCACATGCCTGAGACTGATTAGGGACTAATTAGTTGCTTAGATACCACAGTACATAAATCCAATAAACATGACAGGGGCGGTAGTTGTCCTTGTCCTATTTATGAGAAGCAAAATCATTAAAGCAAGAGAGCGAGCGATTGAGAGCAAGGGCATCACAATCCACTTATAATACTACATAATAATAACTACTACAAATCTTAACGCTTTTAATCTAGACAACTTCCGTTTCCTTTTTTTATTTTATGTCCATTGCTCATTCGCTCTAGCCCACTTAAACTCCTTCATCCTCATCTCACCGATTCCATCCTCCTCTAGAATCTTTACCACATTCTCTTGCCAGCTTGCCTAATCTTCCATTCCTCTTCTACATCCATTCCATTCACAGCCCGATGTTTCCTCCTTCCATTCACATATTCTGCACTTTCTGTTTTCTCCCGTGTCGTAATAAATCTCCTCCCTTACCCTGTTTTCCAACCTAAATTTTGCTATTTTGGCCCACGTTCTCTTTTTTCATCCCTTTTCTAAATACTTTGTTCCTACTTCCTCTTTGATCAATTTGTACCATTTATTATATTTTTATTTCTCAATCATTCCCCATCCTTGCATTTATTGTCTTTCCGTGTTTCTTTCCTTCAGTGCTTTATAGCTTACTCCATTTCCATCTCCTCTATCCCTTTTTTTAAAAAAGTCCCTCCTTTCTTCTTCCCATCTTGTTAGTTCTATAGCTCTCACGCTGGTTTGTTTTACCTCCTTCGAACATTTTTACGCTAAATCCCCTTCTTTTCCTCTCCCTTAGCTTCCTCTTTCATTGCCGTATCCTCTTACCCGCTTTAGTAATTAAGTTTTCCCTTTGCGCTTGCACTCTCTCCATATATGCAGTTGTCCTCCAGTCTATTCCTACCGTTCACCTTATATACCATTCTTGTATTCCCTATGCCTGTTTCATTATCCATTTTTTGGAAGGTATATCCCAAATATTTCAATTACTTTACTTCTTCTAACCTCACTCCCTTAGATCTTCGAGTCCATTCTTTCTTTCTCCCCCCTCCTTTTCTAAACCTTATTATCTTTGTCTACTCTATATTTAAATTCAACTTTTCTTCTTCTAAGTATTTCCCCAATCCAGTAATTAGGCCCGCCATTCCTTCTTCATTATCTGCCATCAACACTATATCGTCCGCGTATACCGTCGTTTATATCTTTTCTGCTCCGATCCTAAGTCCTCTTCATCATTCTCTCTTTATTTTTTCGTCTATATCTGAGAATAATATATTTGAAAAAAGTGAACTTAGAGGAAAACCTTGCTTTGTTCTTCTCACTAACCAGAAACTATCTGCTACTTATTCTCCTAACTTTATCACCCCCCCCCCTTTGCCTTTCTTCACTATAGGTACCACTACTCCTTCGTTTCATAACTCTGCTACCATTTCTCCTTTTCATACCCTGTTATACATTATCCATGATTATTCCTTCAGTTATGTCTCCCTATATTTTCGCCTTCATTTGGAATCTCATCTATACGAGGTGCCTTTCCATTATCTATTATTCCCAACACCTTGACTATTTCTTCTTTGTCATGTCCTCTTTCTCATCTATTTTTCTACTTTTCTCTACTCCTTCTAGCAATTTCATAAAATATTTGTTTAACTCAAGCATTTCAATATCCTCGTTTACTCTTTTTCTTCTTTTCCTCTCTTTATTTAATACATTCTAAACCTCTTCTTCCACCTAGCCTTATCTGCCTCTTCCTTAAATCTTTTATTCTCTTCCTCTTTCTTTTGGTCAGACAACTCGGTATACTTCTTCTTTTTTCTCCTATATTTTTCTCCACTACTTTCTTCTTTTCTCTTATCCTCTTTTCGTGCTCTTTTTACATTTGCTTCCTTTTTATCCATATTGTTATCACTTTTTATATCTCTAATGTCACTATCAAAGAAAAGTGATCTAAATCCATATAATATTCTACCTATAGTTTCTTGACCTTCTCTCTTACCTCATCATTCACTATCACATAAAAAATAACTGTCCCCCTTTCTCCTTCTGAGCGTGTATATTCTCATTCCTTATTTTCCTGTATATTTCTATTTTAAATAAGCCATCTCAACCCCTTCCATCTCTTTAAAAACATCTTTCCTTTTTCATTCAGTACTTTATGTTTGGATTTTCTTCCTCTCTCTCCTCCCCGTTCAATTTTTTAAATCTTAATTTCCATGACTTAAACTAAAATAGCGTCTTTGGATCTTCTTTGAATGAACAACTTTTATCTTTTTTTTTCTTAGCTGTTTGTTCAACAACTTCTTTTTATTAATCTTTTGTGCAGTTGATGTCGTTTGCTCAAAACTAAAAATGATTTATTTTTGATGTTTTTTACGAATGAAAGAAAAAATACACGCACTGTGAAGAAGTCATTTAGAAGGAATATGTAGATATTTCCTATTTACACAATTCTCGTTTCTTTATCTTTGTTCAAATCTTGCATAGCTTGACTGTAAAATGGAATAATTTATTTTTCATTATCTTGGATGTGATCAAAATTTGAATTTTTATGTATTAATAATTTAAAAGACTGTCACTTTATTCTTTCTGGGCTTTCAGAATTCGATACAAATTGCTCTTCTTTTTGAGTTATAAGAACAGCCGTACATAAAATTTCTAAATCTTCAAAAAAGGCATACATACATACATATTTCACGCTTAAATTCGAGTTTTTCCAGTTTTAACACGCTTGAGACAATGTGTATAGTGTACTCAGCTCATCACGAAATGAAAATTTTTTCCTATTAGAAATCAATCGCTAAAAATGTTACTCTAACACCAAAGATAGGAGCTCCGAAGAAACTAGTGTTCCACAGATACGAGTGTCTGTGCGTTCTCATACATTATCCCCGAAATCTAACCGTCGCAGGAGTGGAAGCCCCTTTTACGCTCATATCTTTGGAGTTTCCGATTCCAGACCCTCTCGTATCTTTGGAGTTTGAGTGTAATTTTTTTAACCCGCACTCGTGGGTATCCTTCGTTAAAAACATAAGAACGAGAACTATGACTGCTATTCTGCGTTTTAGTCAATAGTTTTTCTTAAACCTATCAAAAAAATAATATTTAATTGTATCTATTCTGGATTTTAATCCCGTGAGAAAAATCTGACTCATTACTGATAAAATTCTACTAATTAAATTGGTTAAAAGTGAGCTACAAAGTATGAGTAGAGAAATCATAATTCAAGTAGTGAAAATATAAGTAACCTTTCCTTATATATTGTTTTGATTTTATAGATGAGATCCTGATTTTGGAATACTCGACATGTCATGCGCCTCACTAACAGAGATTCTTCTTATGATAAATAATGTAAGGCAAACAAATATATATTTTCTTAAAATTATTCTAATCTTATCACAATCGAACTGTAGCTTGTATATTGTCCTCTTTTTGTTAAAGGCGATTATTGCGTAATACTGATTACGAAATATTTTTTATTATTATTCTAATTAAATCAAAATGTTTCGCAACGTGGCGCTTAAAGTTCTGCCTGCTCAAATAAACGCAATTTTTTCCTAGCGGCTTGACAATCCAGATAAAGTGGCTGATAATTTAGAAGGCCAGATAAGATAGCGAATGGTATATAAAATGTAAAATTTTGAAAAATATTCCTTAGCGTTTAAAATTTTTGATAAGCGCATTTCACTTTAATTCGCAAAAATGAGAATTCTGATCGGTACATTATTTACAATCTTGACGGTTTTTCCTAAACCTAGTGGTAAGTTTAAAAATATATCCTGAATTTAATTTTAGTATTATACGAATTCCCAGCCGAGTTAAATCTCTTCATAATGCCATTACTAGCCCAGATTTAAGATTCCAGCCTGGATATAGCTAGTAGTTAATACAATAGTAATTTTACTTATCATTTCTTTTGCAGAACTAATGTTCGGAAATTGTTGTGGAAGGCAAAAAACTCTTGAAATTTATACCCGTCGATACCAAATGCACCCTGAAGCAATTGAATTTTTCCAAATACCACCAGGGCAGCACAAAGTGGTAGTGGATGAGACTGGTAGATTTGTGATTGGATATGCCAAAAGACATGGAAACATATACATTTTGTGTCCCTTCGTCGAAGAAGGTCCTCTTCATTTGGGACCAAAGAGGATTAAAATAAGAATAAGAGGTAAATGTGCCACTTCGTACATAACAATGCTGCCGAATGATCCTTTGAATAACCTGTTCTTCAAGTCGATCAACCCAGAACACCTTCGTGTTGTCAAAGCTCTTCCAAATCCCTATGATGAAGCTGCTGCTGCTGCTCCTGCTCGTGAAGTTGCTCTTTAATTCGTTTTTACCGGAAAACAATTTTTTTTTTACTTACGTAATATTTATTCCTAATCTTGTAACAAGTTTTCGGCTCCTTTCGCCAAAATTCCACGAAAATTCGACCGTGTTAAATCAAAATTCTTCTGCAGACGATAACAATACATTTTCATAATGTAAATGTCAAGAATAAAATAAATATTTGAAAAAATATTCAAATTGTATTTCATTAATTGCGTTCTTTTGCAGTTTCTTTATTCTACTTAAGAGTGTATTAGACAAATATTAATATCAAAAAGCTTAAGTATTTTTGCGTTCATTGTGAGGTTTTCTCTAATAATAACCGTAATCGCGATAATTTTTTGTGAATAACACAAATTTTGAAAAAACTGAGCATTTACTAGGGGTGTTATATTTAATTAGGTATGCTGCCTGCAAGAAACTTTAAGTCTGTGATACTTGGAGAAGATCAAAATCAGGAGCTGTTGAACTTGAAAGGGATTGTGAAATATCTTTATTTTCTTGTCTAATTACTTCATTATCGTAAACAGCCTACTTTATATTTTCATCGCGGATTTGCATTTTTAGTTTAGCCTCTCATCAACTAAATATTCGCTAAGCTTATTCAAATATTCCATCTGTTCTTCTGCGTTCTGTAAATTCCCTTTTTTCAATCCTGTCTGTTTCATTTGTTAAGTTCTCTTTTACATTCATCCTTGAACTAGTTTGATTTTTTAATCGAAGAAGTAATTATTCATCAATATCATTTAATGTAAAAAAATAATATAGGCCGCAAAAGAATAACAGAAGTTGCTTATAACTCTATCGGACTTTAGGGACTCACAGGCCAGGGAAGAGTTTCCAACTAATGGTCGCATTTATGATATTTTTCCTTGTAATATTTCTAACTCAACTAAATATATTTACAATCTGTTTTTTTCATAGTCATTCTAGTAAACAAAAACTTTAACTTGATATTGAAAAATGTCAAACTCAAATTAGACAAATGAAAATCTCTGATGTTAACAATCATTTGAATTTTTTGGAAAAAAGTTTGATTAGCATCGAAAATATTCTGTTTTTTCTTACAAAAAGATGATTATATATAATATTATTACGAACAACTATATTTTAATACACTAGAGATTTCTGACCCATGGATTATTATTCCTGACCATGTTAATGACATTCTTAGGTTAGGTGATAAATTTAGCTCTACTTTTTTAACTTCCAGAAATCAACATATTTTTGAAATTGTGAAAGATGTAGAAATGAGCATTGATGAAATACTAGATAAACCAGAATCAAAATAATCAATAAATAATAATTCAAATAGAATCATATCTGAAAATATTCATAAAAGAAAATCCTTTCGCACAGGACATCAAGATCTCCTAATAACAGCTGTTGATAAAGTCAACAAATGGAGAATCAAAGGTATTTTAGGCTCTGACATAGGGAGATAAGGTCTTATCACAAGTAATTCTAATTTACCTGAAATTATCACTTTCCTAAAATCCATATACTATGTCTAAGATTTTTATTAATGCTTTAAATTATACTGTTCCTAAACCTAAATCTTTTATAAAAAATACTATTGAATTAAAACAAAAACTAGAATGAATCCCTATTACAATTTGCACATGTAACAGAAAATAATAATAGCATGTACTTTCTAAGTTTTAGCATTATAAAAAAAGATTACCTTGATTATTGAACGTCAAATAGGAATTTAAACTTGATCATAATCTCATCTAAATTTCTTGAATTTTAATTTAGTTGACTTGGATTAGAGGTAATTTCTATTTTAGGTTTGTTTGTGGCTGGTTTGCCTTTTGAACTTTCATGAGATTTTTGTTTTTATTTTTTGCATTGATAGGGATGCTGTAGGGGCTATGTAACGTTGTTAATTATTTTTTACACATTTTTTTTCTTTTGATTGCGATTTAATAATTATAGGAAAACAATAAAAAAAGACGAAAGAAATTGAAGAAAGGGGAAGGAAGGGGATATGGTTCGTTGCCTTCTGCTTTTTATTTCCTTAAATTTTTACTTAGCTTTCTTTCAAAACATCCTTTTTAACAAAAAAATTTCTTTTGTAAAGAACCTAGTAGTTTCAGCTATTTTGCTTTTTCACAATAAGTTTCATAAAGATAACTTAAAAATGATAAAACCTTATCTTTTTTGAATAATTTTCCACCAAATATTATTGATGAGCATACAGCAATAGATTAAAAGAACTTAAAATCAAAAACCTAATTGATAGTCTTAATAACATGATCAAAAAACCATTTGATTGAAACGAAATTACGATTCCTTTCTATAGTTCAATTTCAGAAAATATAAAGATTTTAAAAAATTATAAAATTAGCACTTCTTTAAAAATAAAATCTAAACTTAATAAAATTATTAAACTTGGTAAGGATTAATAATAAGCCTTATAAAAAAATAATGTAGTTAGTTTTTTATTAAAATCACTCTTATATTCATTAACTAAAATGATCTTACTTGTTTCTACTTTCTTTATAACTTTAGCATATTACCTGCTATTATATAATAAAATCTGTTTCAAAATTGGCGCCTTTTCTTTTGAGTCATTGTAGGATAGGTTAGTCTATATTGTTGACAGTCAATTTTGTAGTTATTTTCATAGGAGCTGGCTGCAATCACATCCTGCTCTCATAATAATTAATATGTTATTTTTGAACATTATAAGTTGAACTTATTTCAATACATCTTTTTTATATTTATTAAAACAATTCTACACCATATACGATTTTATATGAAATTAAATATAGTAACTATAATTTTTCACTTTTGAAACTTAAACTCTTGAATACTTCCAGTTTTACTTTTAACTATTAGATATACAAATCATTGTTTACAAAACTTCTGTATAACAAATGAATCGAAAATTATTTTCCTCTTTTTTTTTTAAATTTATTCCAATATATTTTGGATTTCAATAATTGACTCCAGGAATGACATCATGGAATTTCGTTTCTAATTCATAAGTTTTTTATTACTCCTTTTTAATTCTTATCTCATTGTATCTCTTACTATCGCTCAGCCTATCATTCTGAAAAACGAAGTTTTTCATACTCTGGCTTTCACCTCTTCTCTTTTATAAGCTAAGCTAACCAAGTTTTCCCCGTTATCATTTGTTTTTGGATCTCTGAAATGTCCTAGCACCCCCATAGTACCTATCCGTTACACACGAACTCAGTTATCCAATTTTTTGAGTAGAGTAATTCTATCCCTAGTATCGTCAGTTGCTGTAATATCAGATAACGTGGTTCAGAAGGCATCCTTAACCTAACTTGTTTCAACATCAACTGAACAAATACAAATTATATATGTTTCAATACTTTGGGGTAGTTAGTTTACTTTATAGGTGGACGGCGAGCCCCAATGTGGCCCTCTTGGCGCTTTAGCTATAAAGCCTATTGTGCGACACCCTTAACTATTTGCTTTAAGCAGTTGATTCTAGAACACTTTGTAAATTTCAGAATCCAAATCGCTGATCGAATAATAATTTCCTCAGATTCTATAAAGTGCAACCCAAGAGATTGTTGCCTGAGCCTAGCTAATTTTGGGAAATAGCATGAGATATGCTTCGGATTTGTCTTCGGAAAATATAGAGGAGACATCTGAAAGCTGAAATAGACGCTAAATGCTTTTGCTTTCATTAAGAACTATGGGCTTGAAGGGGGAAGGTTTAGGATGAAGCATCAAGAGCAGATAAGTCATTTATGATGGTTCCGTAGAAACACTTGGGGCAGCACCTTGTGTCAGAGGCGATATTAAATTGATTGGATTACCAAGTTTTCTTTCTAGAGACCCAATGACAATAAAAGTTGAGCAGGAGTTAGGTAGCAAACAATGTTGAAGTTCACTTCCAAAGTCAGATGTAAACCAATTGAAGAGGAGACGTTCCGGAATGAAGCCCTGAGGAACCCATATCTTGACCTCCTATCAGTCAAGACTAGTATTAGTAATTCTGTGAAACCGATTGTTAAATAAAAATCAAACTATTTCATGACAGACTTTGACACGTTAAAAGAGTTTCACTTTTGCAATAGTAACCTATGTTTCGTGATTTCTGTATAATGCATTGATCATTAGAAATCCTTCGTTAATTTAAGGGAAGCAGTAAGTCTGCTATAGGTTGCCCCCAAAAACCTTATTACGTCGAATCAATGTTCTCACATATTGCGAGAAATTTAGAAAGTTGCAGCTAACTATTTTGCTCAAGGGGTTTAGACAGTGCAGAAAAAATCGAATCTAGGAAGATATCTCACTGAATGGAAGCTTTATGAATATGTAAATTATTAGGAAAGATAATTGGAACAGCAATATTAATCGTGTTTTTTGTCTCTATGCGCAATCTCGTTATAATTTTGTTGATCGAACGTATCTCTAATCATTTTTGAAAATAGGTTCCTCACTTTACGAAATTGAGTTAATATTATACTGCTTTTTGTTGTTTTGCAAGTCAGCGCTAGCCATCAATTTCCCTCATCAAATTTTAAATTTCAGATGTGATCCAGGGGTCAGCTTCATTAAATTTTTTAACATGTATAGCGAAAAAAATTTTTTTAATGCGAAGACTAGGTAACTAAACAGAGCTTCGATTTTATTATTTATAACAGTATATAGTAATATTTTTTCGCTGTCATGCGTCATCAGATGTTCCTGAAATGTATCTTAATCAATATTAAAGACATTCCGCACCCATCTTTTTGTTGATTTTGAATTTATATTATGCAAAAATTTAAAGGTAATGTTAATCGAGTCAAGGTTAAAGGGAAAAGGAACAACATGTTGTTCGAAGCAGATCATCTTCTTCATGTCGTCTAAAATCATTAATTCGATACATGCATAAAGTAATTGATGATTTTAAAATCTAGTTAATTGAAACTCTCGAATTCAATAGAGTTGTAGCTGTATTTTTGTTTTTTTGATTTTTGTTTAAATATCTTTTAAAACGATTGTTTTCGGCAGTCAACGTGGCTCAGACGGTATCACCATTCGGCGATACCGTCGACCATAAACCTACAACATTGATAACATTTGTTTTTCGTAAAATTTTTTAATATTTGGCAAGATTAAAAAGATTGGCCTAAAATTTTGAATATTTGTTTTTGACATATTTGAAAATCTTAAAAATTTAAATTTAATCTTTTAAAATAAAATCTAAATTATGTTAAATTTTCCTGAAATATTATTTTCAATACTCCTAATTTCTTGGTAACCGTTACCGATGATGGAGCAAAATATTAAGAACAGAATTCTTTTCCATTACAATTAGATCATTAGGGACTACAATGTTCTCTTTTATTAGTATTGCTACTTTCAAAAATTCAGACTTGAATTTTATTTTTGAAATTACTTCAAGTCCAGCTGATTATAATTTTAAATCTCCGATTTAATACTATTCAGATTCAAAATCTTGCTCTTGTAGAAATTACATTTATCACACTAATTCAAACAAGATGTAAAATATCAAAGACTATAAAAACACTTTTAATTATTGTGAGCCCTAAATTTAGCAGTTTTATTTTATTAAATTTCGACTGATTTCAAATGAAGGCTTAATTTCAAACATTTATAACTTGAAAACAGTTTAATTAAGAAAATAATTTGATAAATTTTTTATTTAGAAGCCTGGAAATTTCCAACACTTGACGATCTAATTTTTATACTTAGTTTTATCGAATTACGCGGCATTTTTTTTAGTACACATGCCTGAAAGAGGTTATTTTTATCGTGAATAATGCGTGACAAAAAATAAATGAATTTTGAAAATTATTATAATCTTTCCACATTTCAGATATTGCGTAATTGCGTCTATTGCGTAATTATAGCTATGTAATATTATTTTATTGTTTGACGGAAGAAAAATATTTTGCAATATTGTGCAATCTGAAAGTTTAAATAAATTAAATTTTTATGCTCGCGCTTTTAAAATCTAGATGAAGTAGCTAATAATTTATAACGCCAAATGAAATAGCGAATAGTGTATTAAATAAAATATTTCCTAACTGCAACAAAATCTTCCAGATATTTTTTAACTAATGTGAGTAATGTTTTAAAAGTTTTAAAATATTTTCATCACAGTCATTTACCAAAAAAATCATCATAAATATATTTTTCTAGCAATCTTAAAAAAATTGTAGTTCTCTTGAATCCTTTGAAAATTCTTGAAAAGCTTGTGCATTTCCAAATATTTTATCAAAATGAATTTTGTAACAAAAATCATTTAAAATTCCCCAAAGAACCTTTAAATATTTGAAATTATCTTAAAATCTTTCAAGAGTTATCAAAAGATACGAATTTTTAACAAAATATGTGAACCATTAGTCCAATAGTCATATTTTCAAACAAAAAAATGAATTTTGAACTAGAGCAATAAATCTTTGATCAAGAAAGTAAATTTTCTAAAAAGTACTTTCACTTTTAAATAAATAGTGTATTTTTAATGAAACAGAAATAAATTCTAGGCGAAAAATATAATAGGCTGATATTTGAAATAATGAAGATTTTTATTGGAAATAAAAAAGAGCTAAATATTCAACCAAAATAGATTGTTTTTTAACCGAAAACTTGTATTTGCAACAACAGAATAATAACATTCATAACAAAAGGGACCGCTTTTTGAAGCAGAAAAGCTTTTGGAAAACAATTTGTAATTTTTAAGTTTATAAGTTTTTTTGTAAATTCATATAAATATGATTTAAGATTTTCAAAAACGTTTAAAAAATAAACTAAAAAATATCTTATGAATTTGCGGAAGTTTTTCATCTATTAAAAATATTTGCAATTTTTCAGGCAGAATATTATGTGTCAAATTTTAGATAATTTCGTACAGTGAGCCGCTTTATAAAAATTCATTGTAATTTAACTCGCAGACTTATCAATTTTTGGTAAGTGAATGAAAATATCTTTCTGTTAAAAATATATGAGATCAGAGAAAAAAATATTATTTTTTAATTTAATTTTTGAATTTAATATTCAACTGTATCGAGTGTGAAACGCTTCAATTAAATAATTTTGAAGTAAGTTTGAAACTTTATTATTTGTTAATAAATAATTTTTTAACTATTCTAGCAATTAGAAAAGTGTTTATAAGAAAAATCTATGCAGTTTTGAAAACATAAACACTTAAAACCTCAAAGTGCTTGAATTTGGAAATTGTTATCCTATTCAAATTTTTCTGTACTAAACTATACCATGATTAAATATTTCAATTTTGAAAAGGGACGAAAAAAATATTAATAGGAAAAACTTGTACACACGGAAAAGGTTTTAAAAACTTGTTATTAATAATTTATTGATAGGATGCGTAGCTTTTCTTTCAAAGGAACAAAAAAAACATTTACAATTAAAAAATAAATTTTTTAGAAAAGCAACATGAAGTACGACAAAATTATGAAAAAAAAGTTGTTCACTCAAAAAAGATCCAAAACTTTGTGTACATTATTTTTCGATAGGATGGGTATTTCATTTTTAAATCGTATAGAATAACCTTTTAAATGAGCAAATTAGATTTTCGGAAAAACGAAACAAACTGCAATACTATGTAAATGAATGTAATTAATTTTTATGAGAAGCGCACTTTTTTTCTATTGATGAAAAAAAACAATAAAAATACATCTGATTCAGTATCAATGCTTATTTTAAATTACAGAGTAGCTGAGAATAAAAATTATGAATAAAATAATGAACAAATATTTGAAAATCATAAAAAATAAAATTTGATATGATAGAGTTGAATTTAATGAAGAAAAAGATTGCACTCTGAACAAAAAATTTTCTGAACCACGAGATGTGTGATCAGAATGTGTTCGTTTAAGTCAAAGGTGCTTCACTAGAAGAGAATTCACAATCACCACAAACACCCAATTAACTATAGGAAAAATTCTAGAATAGAATTCTAAGATTCATTTAGATGGAAGAGATCTGTGATTTCATTAGGATAATTTTACGGCTCTTTTTTAAGAAAAAACATTTTAGCAAAGTCTCTTTTTGTAGTCTTAATATATTCATGTAAAACTTAAATCTCATCACAAAGTAAAAAATGAGAAAGACTGTCATTGATATTATCATAAAAATTATCGTTAGGAAAATTATTATCATTTTATCTGACAGTAGCTTGGTGTTTCTTTTGTCTATTGTGTAAGCGTCTTATTGTTTTTCGAACATGAAATTTTCGACAACTAAAAGTGCCGCGATAAACTACTTTACTTGTTTTTTTTTCTAATTAGTCTTTGTCCAGAAAAAGCATTGTTAATTTGGTAGAGAATTAATACTAACATATTATAATATTCAAGATTCATTTTCCAAATATTTTGCAATCTTTAACACTTGAAGTTAATCTTATAAAATAAAACCCAAATTATTAAAAAATTCCCAGAAATCGTATCTTCAGCACTAGTAAGTTCTTGATTACCATTACCGGCAACCCTCCGCAAGTGAGTTTTTAAGGACTTGACTCTTGCCTCCCATAGGTCCCCAAGGTGGGGGGTGGCAGCGGAATGTACAGCCAATCAATTCCGTCTTTAGCCAACGAATCGGCTACGCATTCCCAGTCGATCTAAGCCACTTTGAGCAGCCGCCTCAACTCAGCATCACCGCCATGAAATGTCGTTGAATTATCATTCCAGAGCTCGGTGGGTTTCCCACGAGTTCCAATAAATCGGGCTAGAGCACCGAGAAAACTTGCTGTAGTCAGATGACCCACAATTCGAGGTAAATGGCCTGCGTCACGAAACAAACACGGCGATATACGCCTTGAAAGTGGCTACACCCCTACCTCTGGACTTTTTTATTTGAAATGGCCCGGCGTAATCGACTCCAGTATGTGAAAAGGGTCGAGCAGGCGTGACTCTTTGCGAGGGCAATGAGGCTATTTGTTCAATTATCGGCCGCTTAGAGAGTCTCAAACATATGGTGCAGGTGCGCAACTTTGCTTTGACCTTTGATTTACCTCCAATGATCCATGCTCGGCGTATGAGGCATGAATAAGTCAATCAAAAGCAACTGTGTAGAGCTTTGGTGTGGGCTCAATCGATTATCAATAAAGAGAGATGACAGTGTCTACCGAGGATCACGGGATGTTGCTCCTCGAATGAAACATTCGAGTGAAGAAGCCTGCCCCTAACGTAAAGGACTTCTTGATCTTCGAGAAAAGGATTGATTCTTCTTAATCGATTTCCCTTTGGAAGTATCTTGGCTTGCTTAATGATCTCTATTTCATGTGAGAAGTCTGTCTGTTGTCTTGCTCTCACTTGCATCAAGAACTCGCGGTCCATTTCCTTTGCCGTCAGTGGAGACAATGGATTTGTTGTAGAGTCATCATAACGTTTGAGCAGTCGTCCGCAGCGAATCATTGTTTTGAGCAATGTCAAGAAATTCGAAAACTGTTTGCAGAAGTCCTTCTCTACGATTTGAGTTGAAAAGCATTGCAAGCGCTCCAACGAATGACGTATTGGCTCTAATGAGTAATCCATGTTTTTTCTTACGGCATTCGTCCACGATTGAGGATAATTAGTGAGACATGCGGGACCGTCCCACTATAGCTGGTTTTGGACGAAGTTAGATGGAGAAGTGCCTCTGGTGGATATGTTGACTGGGTTTTCAGCGGATAGCACGTAATCCCATATCTCCTTGGGCACTTACTCTTGTACCTGACTGACGTAATTGTTTACCAGTTCATTGCTGAGTGGTTCATCTGAGCGCAACCAATGTAAAACGACTTGTGAGTCTGTCCAGGCATTACAGTCCTTTAAGGCGACGTTCACTTGTTCTTCTGTAGTTTGAAAAAGTTGCGCGGCCAAGAGAGCCGCTCTCAGTTGAAGCCTCCATATGGGCATGCAAGTGTTCTTTGATCTGCTCAAATCCATAAAAGAAGCAAGCTTGCCTCTTGCGATTACAAAGTGAAATTCTTCTGAATTTGAATCAGCAGAAACCCTGGCGTATACAGCCGCTGCAAGAGCACGACTGCTTGCTTCCGAGAAAACGTGGAATTGAGGTTTGTGCGCTCGACTGTGTCCCAGCCAGCGAGGTAGTGCGAGAGTAGAGACGTCGTGCAGATCGTTTCGAAACTGTCTCCAATGACATGCCAGTTCCGTTGACAGTTCTTGATCCCAATCAAGCTTCTTCTTCCAGAGGTCTTGAAGGATTTTTTTGGCCACGACGGTTACGGGAGTAAGCCTGGGGATTTCTGATAACAACCTACGCTTCGTAAGAAGGCCAGTATCCTTAAACGGAGGGGGTCAGAAACGTAAGTGATCAGAGGTCGGATCCCATGCAAGGCCTAATTCGCTGACAGGACCTTCAGCCGAGAGATGGATCGAGCTGGGATGAAGTTGGTCCTCGAGAGGCAGATCGCTCAGGAGTTCTGGGTCGTTGGAAACCCATTTTTTCAACTCGAAGCCGCCCACCCTAAACAAGGAATTCAACTGATTGATTCTTCTGCGAGCAGATTCTACGTCAGTAGCGTCTCCCAAAAATTCGTTCACATACAAGTCCTTCTCGATAGATTCGACAGCCTCGTGCAAAGAGAGGCCTTCGTCATGAAATAATTGCCTGAGGGTCCTAAGCGTCAGGTATGGAGCGCAAGTTTCCTTGTATGTGACTGTGAGCAAGACATAGTACCGTTCTGGCTCGTCAGCTGATGGACTCCAGATGATACTTTGCAAGTTTTCATGTTCAGGAAGAATCCGAATTTGACGGAACATCATTCTTCTATCAGCACAGTAAGCTACCCAATGCATTCTTCATCTCATCACCATGGCTGCAAAATTATTTTAAAGCTTGGGCCCAGGGTAAAGTACGGTCGATGTTGAGCTGGATGCGTTAAAGACCACCCGCAATTTCCTGCCGTTGTCCTGTCGCTGCCAAATTCTATGATAGGGAATGTAATTAACTTGAACAGTCGAGTCATTTATGTCCTGCAGAGTTAGCTCTCTTATGTGTCCCAATTGAAGATAGTCGTCGATAAATTCTACTTATGCAGTAGACAAACTCGGATCCCGTTGCATTCGACGATGAACTGAGGTTAATCCTGATCCATTAGTTGCTCGTGTCATAGTTCAATGTCATCAGACTGGACAGTATAGAGCGTGAGTCTTGTTGCAGTCGATGAGGAAGCTCGAAGAGTCAGGGTAAATACCCAGCCAAAGACCATCTTTTGAGCGACAAGACCGTCCTGTTTAAGCAGGTTCGGCAAGATCATACGTCTGTAGATATTAGCACCGAGGAATGCGTCAACTGGTTCCGGTCTAAGCATGTCTATGTCAGCCAGGCTGAGATTACTAAAGCAAGATGCCATGTCAAGATTGCAGTGAAGTGGCAGAGTAGTGATGCCGATGTGTTTTAAATCGTACACTTTGATTTTGACGGGTGGAAGCTCGGGGCTTAACTTGATGTAGGCTGACGTCTGAAGTCTCGCAGCATCGAAATCTTGACCATTGACTCCAGCGATTCCAACTACAACTCACCGAATCCGATCGCCAAGCCTTGAAGCTAGTTTCGCACTTACAAGGGTTGATTCTGAACACGAATCGATGAGCACTCTTACCTTCTCTGTAAGATTCCCTCTATCACTCAGGCTGACCATTGCTGTTGGGCGAAGTAATTGTCATTGCTGCATGATGTCCACTTGGCCTAAATTCTCTGTTACCCTCTTTTCCCTCTGTTCCCTGTTACACTCTGTTCTGATCCTCTGTTACTTTCTGCGAACGTCCAGTTTCAAGGGACTAAAGAGTGCGACACCTACCTCTCAGGAATGACATTAGTTCAGTAAACGTTAGGTGAAATGCGTCGAACCCTATTTGGCCGTTATCGAGTCTCGTAAGCTCTTCTTTCAAGCAGAGCTTAATGTGAGAATCCATGACGCCACTGGAGATCGAGAGCATCCAATCATCTCAAGAGTCTACCGGTCGTCCTAATAATGCCAGCTGACTGCGTTGTCGCGTTTATTCATCCACAAATTTCTGTAATCCTGTAGCAGGTTCTTCTCTGAGAAGAGCAAGCCTTCTGATGGCTTTTAAGTGCTCTTGGAAGAGTAGACGACGATGTTCGTAACGTACCTCCAATATTGACCAAGGAATGGCGTAATTATCCTGGGTGATTTGAATAGTATCAAGAGCCGCCTTGGCCTCCCCTGTATTCCAGTCTTCAAATAGTACAATTTCTCGACGTTATTGATAGTCGGATCATTGTGAATCAGGGAGAGGAACATGTCTCTAAAAGGTTCCCAATCCTCACGCTTGCCGCTAAAACGGCTAATTGTGATTCTTGGTGGGCGACTCGTCATGGAGCCATTGGCAGAGCCTGTTGCCCCGGGTACTGGTGCCATTGGCGAACTCGTTGAAGGTGTTAACGCAGGACTGAGTTTGTAACACACGTCATAGAGATTGCCACGCGCAACTGTGTATAGTTTCTCCAGCTCCAAATATTGTTTGTCCAAAAAATATGGATCATCCTGCAAATCATCAATCATCAAAAGTTCGATGTGATTTGACATGAAGTCAGACCAATAGCCCTCTAAAAGTTCAAGTCGGATCTGGATTAATCAATCTGTACACTCCTCCGCAGGCATCTCAGTTATTGTGTGAGTTGAATGTTGGATGACTCGCACCAGAGCTCGCTGGGAAGTGATCAAATTCATCTCCTTGTAAGCGATTGAAAAGTTGTAGCTATAAACTTCGACGCGTAGAGCGAGTCGAAACTCGTCGCCTGTATTCTCTAAATTCGTATGGTGTGAGCTGATCGATGCTAAGTAGCAAGCATAAGTCCGACGCACTGGGTGACAGTCGAATCATTAATTAGACGCACTGGGTCCGAGCTGAAAATACAGATTTAACGCACTGGCTGCGAGTCGACTCCTAAATTCAAAGCGATAGATATGATTCGAGTCTTAAATTCGACGCATTGGGTGCGAGTCGAGTCCTAAATTCGACCCACTGGGTGCGAGTCAAGTTCTAAATTCGACAAACTGGGTGCAAATCGACACAAGATTTATCAATAAATATAATAAAATTAATGCTGCTACAAGAAAGAATGCTTTAATATTCTCGTTCGATACATTATTCAAAACAAAGTAGAGAAATGGTCTGAAATAAAAACAGTAGGTTCATTAAAATTATATTTTAACATTTTAATTTGAATATCGTTCCATGTCCAAAATAGCTGTTTGTTTCCTGATAAATTAGATTCTCAATTGCAGCACAATTTATTTGAGTGATTTCTGTGTTGTGTGTATTTAAAACTTTGATTCCTATTTTTATGGGCAGCGAACAGGATTTTGTCAATGAAATGACAGTTTTAATCTGTGAATTAGAGTCAAAATGTTTTTTATTTTCAACCAGAGAAATAAAGGGGTCTCAATGGTTGATATCAAAAACCACTGGAGCTCTTATTAACTATCTAATTTTCTCACTTAATTAGTTTTGTTTTTCAATACTGACATGTCGATGGATTCAGATTTCTTGGAATGGTGATTCCTTCTAGCTCGAATTGACCAAATGTTTATTTTACGATTGTTTTGGGGCAGGTGAGTGTAGTCGACTAAATAAAACCTTCTTAGTTGTTGAGCCATAAAAGTTTTTTTTTAAATCTTGAAAATTGCCCAACATATCGAGGCCACAAAATTTTTTGAAGTGATGATCAACAAAAATGTGGCGAAAGTTGTTTTATTTATGGCTCATATGAGCACTTTTGAGACCACATAGGAAAATTCCTTTATTAATATGGATGAATATTTACCACGTGTGTTACCCCCCCCCCCCCCATGTGATATGCTTTTCAATTAGCTAACGCAAAAATTGATAGCGGTGGCGCATTTCAAGTTATGACAGATAGCTATGTTGAATTTAAACAAATGTTATTAGCTTAGAAATTTGGCGACAGCCTCCCCACCCTCATTTTGATCGTTGATAACTCGCTTATCAATGTGACGCAAAATTTTGTCTTTATGGTGCATATGGGCGCATTTGAAGATCTTCAAGGTCATGTGATTTAAACTGTGATTTTTCAAATAAGGAGTAGCTTGACGCTAGCCCCCCCCCCCCCTCGATGTAACACCTGATATACCTTCTACAGGTTTGTAGCGAAAATTTTTTTATCGGTGGCGCATTTTAGCGCATCTGGGGCGCAATTCAGTGGGCTGTAGAAAACCCGAAAATGAATAGTGGGGAGGGGGCTGGTGTATAAAGCCTTAGCATTTCTAACAAAGTTGTTAAGGCATGTTTTAAGAAATTTTCTTTGAATTTTTATTGATGAAAAAATGAAAATTATTTAAAAATATATTACGAATGTGTTATTTTGTGGAAATTAATTAAAATTATGGGAAAATACATAGAATTCGGCGGGTAACTTGTCTTGGAAAATGTCCAGCGGTATCAGATATTTAAAAAATTGTTTATAATTTTTATAACAAAATTAATCAACAAAAGTTAGATTTTTAGTAAAAATGATATACGGCTACTTCAAATGTGTGTTTTAAAGTGGAAATCTAAAGAAAATAAATTTTATATAACTTATCAAAAAAAAGAGACAATTTGTTAATTATTTAAACAAAGTTTTTGAACAAATGCATGAATTCGTCATTTTGGAAAAGATTTTTTCTTCTTTTTTTAATAAAAACGACAATATATATCTTACTTTTACCTTTCTTGTGCGATTCTACGATTTGAGCTAATAAGTGTTATTCCTTTAAACAAAATAAACTAACAAATGCATGATATTCTCATTTTTCATTGAAAGAAATTCATTTTTTTTAATTCAACTTATATATGTTGAAAATATCTCTTGATATTATACACCGTTATGAAAAAAATACTATTTGTTCAAACAAATTAAATAAAGAAATTGATGGTTTGGCCATATTTGAACAAATACATTTCGTTTTCCAGACAAATAAATTCAGAATGTCTTGATAGTAGCTCTCTATAGTTATTTTTTAACAAATTGCCGTTCTTGTAAAAATAAAAAATATTCATCGAAAGAGTGTCTAGTTTACAATAACCATTTAAAAAATTATCTACACCCAACGAATAGGTAGCAAATAAATAATGACCATATTCATGCAGAAAAATGTTATTAACAATAACTTTTGTAAAATTTCCAATTTCACCAAACCAATCAAATTGTATTCCTTTATTTATCCGTCAGAAAGGAATAAAGTAATTTCAGCGAAAAAACTTCAACCATCGAAAAATAGATGGCTCACTCTGCAGATTTTAGTAAACGTTAAAATTAGAAACTACGTAACTTCTAAAATTTGATTACGTGTTTTACTACATTCTGTTTTATAGAACTATGTGGTAAGCACTGTAAGAGATTATTTTTATCGTGAAGAATGTTAGGCAAATATTATTTCATTTTTTAAAATACTTATAATTTTTCCACATTTGAGCCATGACATGCATGTTATATATATTGAATGTAGGCCAAGAAGTAAAGCAAAAAGAGTGGTCATTTTTGACATTAATTTCGACTAAAGAAATCATGATTTAAAAATTTTGTTTGGGTCAATATAAGAAACGCTTTTCGTTATCTCCTACCCTAACTTCTGTCTTTTGTTTGGCATTGGTGTAAAGTTTTAAAAAACAACGGATTTAGCTTTCTAGATTATTCAAAACCTACAAAAAGTCAGTAAGCCTGATGTTTTACAACCTTGAAGTTAGCTATGCATATAGATTTGAAATTTCGACCATGAATAAAAAATGGAATAATAGTCGTAGCCAAAAGTAAAAACATAATCGGAATCGTCCGAGTCATATCTCTACGTGTTTCTTCATTTTTTTTATAATGTCATTTTTTAAACAATTACGTTGTTAATTAACATTTATCCTTGGTTATAATAAAAAACAAAAGTCATGAAGAAAAAGTGAAGGTAGTGCTGGATTCTTCTTGGCAATATCACCAGTTGTTTTTTTCAGTTTTCGAAAAAATGAATTATTTAAACAATTATATTGTTTATAATTAGAAAAAATTAATTTAACAATTCTGGTAAACAATTTAGAGTTAATAAGTGAAAAACAACATGCCTTAAAGTATTATGAATGAAACAAAATTTTGAACAGTGCAAAAAAGTTAGTTTAAACATTGATTTTGCCCCGTCTACGCACACACCTTGACGATATCCCATGGCGCATATGGATTTGATTATTTATCCTTTATTATAAAAAAAACCAAAAGTCTTATTGAAACAGTGAAGATAGTTCTAAATCCTTCTCGGCAATATCTCCAGGTTTTTTTTTAATTTTTGAAAAAATTAATTGTTCAAACAATTATATTGTTTATAATTTAAAAAAAAATGCTTAAACTAAGTTTTTGCACTGTTCAAATTTTTTTTTCATTCGTGATACTTTAAGGCCTGTTATTTTTCACTTACTAACTCTGAATTGTTTACCAGAATTGTTGAATAAATTTTTTTAAATTATGATCAATAAAATTTTTTAAATAATTAATTTAAAAAAAATGAAAAAAAAAAAACACGTAGAGATATGGCTCGGACGATTCCGATGTTGTTTTTACTCTTTGGCTACGACTATTATTCCATTTTTTATTTAAAGTCGAAATTTCAAAGCTATATGCATAGCTAACTTCAGGTTCGTAAAAGATCAGGCTTACTGACTCTCTGTAGGTTTGAGTAATTCAGAAAGCTAAATCATAAGAGTCGAACCCCTTTGTTGTTTTTTAAAGATCGATCCCTTAGTGAGTCAGAATGTGCCGGTTCTGATGAATCGCTTGAAAAAGAAACTTCATTATATGGCACCACATACAATATTTATTTAAAATGTGTTCCCAAAAAATGTAAAAAATAATCGTATTTTCTTATTGAAATGTAATTGTTTGTCATGTTATAGAATGGTAAATTTGTCTAAAAACAATATGTAATTAAATAAGAAATTATTTATTTTATATTTTTAAAATTTCTAAAAATTTAGCTAAAGCCGGTGTAGAAATTCAAATGGGGAGCTAGTCTGGTTCCCGACCATTTGACCCTACTTAAAGTCGGGGGCTGGTCGGGTCATCTTACTAGCCCCCGACCTGTAGCGTCACGGTAGATTAGTCGGGGGCTAGTCAGATGACCCGATTTATCCTAGTCCATAAACTTTTTTGAAATATGTAAAAGTCCTAAAATTTACCCAAGATTTAGTGGGCATAATATTTTTGTTAAAGCTACCAGTCCAGAAACGCAAGACCAAAATGAATTAAAGTGGTTGCAAAATCTGAACTGTACTATACTGAATAGTTTACAATTAGTATACTGTTCTTTACTGATTAATCAAAAACTTTTTCTCTTTCCAATTTCAACTATCCAAAGGATTATCCTTTATTTACATATACGAAACCTTTCAGATCAATTAAAAATAAGCATCTATACAAATTTAGAGTCTTATGACTTCCGACGGACTTTTCGCCTACATCTATATGTATCTTTTTCAATATGGATTTTCTTAAAATTCCATCCAAAGGTATTCATAAATGTTCCTAGAAATTCGTAATTTTCTAAAAAATTATACAAAAAAATAATATTACGTCTTTTTGTAGATTTTTATCGAGGTTTTAATGAAAAGTTGACTTTCGTCAAAATTATTAACTTGATAATTATTAATTAGAAATGTTTGAGATAAATTTAACATTAATAAATCTTGACCAACCACCGACCAGGCCCCGACTGAAATTTTGACAACAAAAAGCCCAACTAGTCCCCGTCTAGTCCCCGACTGGGTACTTTGTCAAAATTAATAACCCGACTAGCCCCCGATTAGAGCCCGACTTGTAATAGGGCCACGTGGCGTTATTTCCACACGGGAGATGTCTACTTTCTTTTCAAATTAGTATCCTATGCTAGGTTTTGTTGAATAATTACATACTTTTGATACACTTCTTCTAATGTTTAAAACATTTCTATTTCCTTAAACAATCTTTGTTTTCTCAATAAATTATATTTCTAATCTTATAGTGTATAGAAAGAGTATAACAACCACTGCTTAATTTAAAAAAATGTAATTTATTTAAATAATTACTTTATCAAAAATACATTTAAAATCGTATTTTTTGAGTTCAATATAATATTGGATGATTTCGAGGAGTAGTGAAAAAATAGTTTGAAGAAATAGAAATTTGTTAAACATTAAAAGAAATGTTTCAACATTATTGAATTATTCAACAAAAAGTAGCATAGAATTCCAATTTAAAAAACATTGGACATCTCGGGCTGATGCCGGCCTATCCTGTGACAAAAATAATGTTTAAAAAATATTTATACACGAATTAATTATACCGCTTTTTTGGGTTAAACAATTTGTTAATGAATTATTAATTATTATTTAATAATTGTAAAAAACTTATACAATTAAAAATTGGAACAATTCAATTACATTCTTTAATTAACTCCAACCACTTCTTTATTGAAGCACTTGAAGTTTGGTTACAAAAACATATCCCGCAAGTTAGATCCGCAAACTTATTTAAAAAAAAAAGTTGTGCTAAATTGTGGTCATTTGTATCATAAACTGTTTTAAAAAAAATCAAAAGTTACCTAAACAAAATTATGCGAGTTCAACAGTTCTCGTATTGAAACTCAAAATGTAAAACTAAAAAACATAAAAGACAGAAAAATAGTTGAATTTCGAAAAAATAAAACTTGTGTTAAATTTTGCTCAAAAAATTTAATCTTTATTCCCTGCAAAACGACACCCAAAAATAATTTTATTTCGACAAACTAAAACTTGTGCTGCATTGTGATCGACAAATGCAGTTATTATTACCTCTAACAAAATTACGTGAGAATAACACTTTTTATATTTAAACTCAGAATGTAAAACTATAAAAACATGAAAGATCAAAAAAAAAAAGATGAAGAAAATATAAAATCGAAAAAACAAAAATTGTGCTCAATTTTTCTCGATAAATGCAGATATTATTAAGCACAAGCTTTGTTTTTTCGAAATTTGATTATGTTTGGGCTTTGAATTTTTTGTTAGTTCTACATTTTGAGTTTCAATATGTGATCTGTTATTATTCGCGTGACTCACGCAATGGGGAAGGAAGTAATGTGAGGAAGGGATATACAATTTTTAGATTGATTCAACATTTTCGTGATACTTATTCAAATAACACGTTCGTTCCCCAACACTGCTTTGACCCAGGTTTCTGATCAATCTTTCTAGCAATCACCTCAAGTGAAGATCCACACACAGTCGTCATGTGAGGTTCCCCTTTTGGCTCCATTAGTATCCAAGGTCTTTTGTTTTATGCGTCATTTCAGTCTCTGAAAGCCTCTAGTATCCCGTCTGCATCATATGGCATTTCACCATTACTATTTCTCATGTTGACAAATTCTGTACTTTTGTTACCCTTCATTTCTTTCTAAAGGAGTTTCTTACTTGCTCTAAAGTCATTTTGTATTTTTTTCTCTTCATCTGCTCTAATTTCATCTTTATTTTTCTTAATTAATCGGTTGAGTATCCTCTTTTTATGTTTGTCATCATTTATACGTCTATTTCTTGCCTCATGTTAAGACCTGTGACGTTCAAAGTTCTCCTGTACGCTTCCTTCTTTGCTTTTTGGGCAGCCTGAATTTCATCATTCCACCACGCATCACCATTCTTCCTACAACCGCGGTACCACACACTTCGATCCCACATCTAACAATGATATCCCGGAACTTTTTCCATGCGCGCTCTATATCTTCGTTTTTTATAAAGTTTTCCCATGTTGGCCTATGTATTCTTTCGATTATCTTATTTTGTAAATCTATTCGCACATCCGGTTTCAGTAGGTCTTCAATTTTGATACGCGTTCGTTTTGTTTTCGTCCATCTCTTTTTTCTTCATCCCCAACCTCATTTATTTTTAAAAATCAGAAGGTAGTCTTAGCCTTTTATTCGCAACGACGAAGTCAATTATACTGTGGCTATTCCCTTTGGACCAGGTGTACATGTGGATCATCTTATACCTAAACCAAGTGTTTGTAATCAATAGATCCCTTTTTAAGCATTAGCCAACTAATTTATCTCCGTTATAGTTTGTTCTTGGATCCCCAAAATTACATAATACTTTTTCTCTATCAAGATGTTGGATGCCTACCCATCCATTTATATTTACTAGCAGAATTATCCTTTCACCACCATCGCAAATATTTATTGTATCATTTAAAGTGTCCCAGAAGGCGTCTTTTATTTCTCTGGTACCACTGTCAATTGGCGCGTAGCATGCTAGGATAAATAATCTTTTGATTCCTACTTTCATTGTAGCCCACATCAATCTGAGAGATATAAAATATCTTGTTTCCTCACATGCATAGTTTCTCGCAATCCTTTTACTTTGAGATCATTTACTCCCCTAGGATTCCCAACACCCAGTCTCCATTTGTCGCCTGAAATTTGACCTTCACATTTACCATGTGCATGCCTTTTATCAATCTAAGTGCCCGATCTTTCCGAGGTTATTTTATTGTTTGTATTGTTTATTGTTTATATTATACGACCAACCACCACCTTTGTGCTATAAGTTAATTTTGTGATTTGAAATCATGTCCAAATTAAGTAGAAATTCGTCATATGATGGAGATTGTAATTCTAACGTCCGTCCTTCCAAACTTCAGTTAATAGGGATGGGGGTTGGAAGGGGGCAGAACTGGGACCGAGAGAGTCGCCTTTGGTTTATTTTTGTATACTAAGAAGGTCACTAGCTTTCAGCAGCGTTGTATACAAAGAGAAACACCCCCCCCCCCTCCCTGTACAAAATTGATATAAATTATTTACCTTGAAGTAGGATTCCGGGTTTTCTATTATCTGCATAACATAACACACTTGAAATTTTAAAAATCGTGATCTGAGAAAACTTTAATAAAACTGCAAAATTGTTTCCAGAAATTATAGAAAAAGATTTGACGAAATTATTTCCTTTAATTTATTTGTTTCTAGGATATACATTCATAATTAACGCTTATGATTCAAACCCATCAGTTCATACAAAATGTCAATATTTCAGATTCACTTAATTAATAATTAATTAATTAATTACTTTATTATTACATCACTATTAAATAATAATATATATTACATAGTTGTGTTTCAAACACGTGTAATATAATTTGTAATTAGGGAGAAATAGCTAAATTACTATAAAGTTGCTTTTATTCCGATTTCAAAAACAGAACCTCAGGGATTAAACTTATATTTCATAGAGATTCAAAGTCCAGAGAGCTGAGAGTAGGTTTAAAACCTAACTTTTTGGATGGCAGGTCGCTCCTTTTAGGATCGTTTGAAAGTATCTTCATTTAAGTTTTCATTGGAAGCAAAACCTTCCAGAATTCTGGAGGTTTCGATCTTTTAAAGATAGAATCTCGGGCACTTTTTTATCAGTACAGAAACTGAAGGACGGATCCTCTGTACCTATTTTGCTCGGGATTCAGTCGCTAACCAGTTTCTGTCGCAACCCATCCGTTTCTGAGTGATTGAGAAGGACACAAAGTCCACTAGGGATGGAATCACTTACCCAAAGTGAGAAAAACCTTTTACTCTAAATCCCTGCATGATTTATATTTTTCTAAGCTGAGATAGCGCAGAATCAGAAGAAGGATGAAGAAGGAAAACGTTAAAAAATAGAACAAATAATTGGAGCAAGGATCGACAACACAGGTTGGCTTTTGATGCAATAAGTCGTTCCATAGAAAAGAAGGCTGCAAAGAGCGTCCTCATTTCTTGTTTTGCTATGATAAACGAAATTTACAAAATGAAGCGTAATCCGAGGAAGATGCGCCCGGCACACGTCATAATGATAAAATAGCTGCAGATTTCTCATTAACAGACGATACAGTTTTAATAATTGTGCAAAAGTAATTTGCAGCACACGGACAGAAGGAGAACTAGCAGCACAGAATTTGAATAAACTTTTATTGTTAACAGTTGCATCGACATATTTGAGAGGACGTACAAATTGTACTAAGCTTTAAACATTAGTCCTATTGGACTTAAACTTTGAACATTATGCACAAGCTGCACCAAAAATCCTTATAGGTTGGAAAGATTGCTATTTGCACATACCTATAGAATTATGCTACGCACGCAGAAACCATCCTGCAGCATCTTAAACTAAACTTGGAAGGGTTAGCCATGGAAACTTGTTACTTACTCGAAACCCAATGTCAAGAAACTGAACGGTCTGTGTTAATGAAATCACTGAACATACGCTAGAATTAGAAACATCAGGCGTTGTAGTCAAGAGCCGGAGAGTCACTGAATTACATGATTTAGCAAAAGCTAGTTTTAGCCTTGATTCGCCATAAATACTACGGAGAAATAAGAAAACAGCGGAAGTCAAACGTGCAGAAGATATTTGTAAATCAACAACTAGGAATATTGGCGACAAATAGGAAGCAGGGTTACTTTAAAAAAATTATAACATCGATTAATGTTTTAACCCGAAAAATGCGAGGCGATATAGAGAATCACCGTAGAAAAACAGATAGAGACTGAAATTTCGGTAAAGAAAATGCTGTACAAATTGAAAACTTGATGGACTCTAAATACCCTCACCAAATCCCTGAAAACGTAAGAAGCATCTATAGAGCACGGGATTTGCTCATTATAATGAAAAACATAAACAAGCCCGAAAAGTCCTTATCTCGTTAATTTGTTGCTGGGTGTGTTAATGCGTTGTAGACAGCGAAAAATTTCATTCACGGGTGACATTAGAGAAATTTTCTTGCAAGTATAAAGCAGAAAGTAATATAATAGTCGATGGTGTTAAGCAGTCATTTAAAATAGTAGGGACTAGTAAAAGAAATTAATGTATGCATTCAAACTGTAACAAATTCAAGAGAAGAAAAATTTCTTGTTGGGAAATTTCAGATACATTTTTATGCATAAAATTCTGGAATATAATTTAAAGATTCATTCAGAAGTTCTTACAATCTTAATGCTCTTCTTATCTGAAGTGTAACGTCTTTGTTTGTCTATGATAACATTTGCCACAATTATAATTAAAACGGCGAACTAGGTTAGATTTATTCGAAGGTTTCTAATTGGTCTTTGCCTAAATAAATAATTTTATTAAGTCCAGTGTGGGATAGTAATAGTGCTTTTAGAATCACCTACTATTTTATACTTTCATTAGAATCATTATTTAGCTTTTTGTTTTTAAGTTCATTAAATCTAATATTGAATTTTGCGTCAATAATATTTTGTAGTATGTTTAAAAAAAGATAATTTTAAAAATTTTTTTAAGTTATCATTGTAAATTGATAATTCGATTGTGAAATAGTTGTAGTTTGTCAGGCACTGAGGGGTGAAAGCAGAGATACAAAATTATTTTGTAGCGTAGTTGTGGGGTAGGATATTGTTAAATAGAAAAAGTAAAGTTAGGCTGGCACGGGATCAGGGGATTTTGTGGGCAGAAGTTTGGCCCTTGAAGGGTGACGGGTGATTTTTCCAGCGCTGAGGAATATTAAGGAAGAAAAACAGTGTCTGCAGGGGTCGCAAGGGGAGAAATAAAGTGAGATGTAATGAAAATTTTAAGCAGTAGCAGCAACAGTCTTGAGGTCGGTGTGAGGGAAAAAGTGGAACAAAGAAAGCGTGAAGGCGAGGGAGAGAGCTTTTACCGTAAGTAATCGGAGGATCTCTTGAAGAGGAACAGAGAGAGATAGGAAAAGTGGGAAAAGAAGGTAGAAAAGCTTAAGGATGAGGTATAGGAAAGGGCAGAAACGGAAGTACGTATCAGGGCGGATGGCGAAAATTGGAAAGCTGGGAAGGAAAGTTGGAGTTAATGCTAAACCTAAATAGTACAATGGATTAGAAAGTTTTTATCAAACATGATTTGAGGAAGAAAGAAAAAAAGGTGCAGAGCATGTTGAACGACATAGCTCAAAGGGAAAGAAGTCCAGGGAGGGCGGCGAAAGTAGTGTATTGGAAAAGAAATGTAGATGAGAAAATGTGTGTATGGGTATGGGCTTGTTGCAGGAGTGGAAAACGTGCTGTACTGGAACCCAGCAGGGATAAAGATGAAAGATGAGGAATGCTGAAGGTATATTTAGGAATTTGATGTGCCGCCTACGGGATATAGGTAAAGGCTCCTGGAGGCGGTCAGAGTGAAAAAGAAAGGAATGGATGCTGCGGGAGTTAAAACAGGGGTTAGGGATCGATTATAGGAAGAAGTTCAACAAAAGGGAAAAAGGGAGGCCGTGCAAATGAAGGCACTGAACATAGGATAGGTAATCTGTAAGTTTGAGACTGTACAATTAGGATGGGATGGGAAGGATTAAAGAAAGGTGGCAGAATTAATAGGTGATAGAGAGGAGACTATGGTAGTATTGTAGGGCGGGGCTTTTATGCGAAAATTAAAGACCAAATTGAGCCTTCGCTGCGAAGGGGAGAGCTTTCAAGGAAAATCGAAGAATAAGGTAATAAATAATGAGGGGGAGGGGCGTTCTACGAGACTTGATGGAGGATACATGATAGGCGGTGCAGGAGAGTATAATAAGAGTAGACGAGGAGGAAGAATTTAACTATGTATGTAAGATAGGGGTATCGCTGAAAGACCTCATAGTCATATATATATATGCAAAGGTGGTAGAAGACGAGGCGATTATCATTAGAAGGTAGAGTAGAATGAGACAATCAGCAATGTGAGTTTTGGGTAAGGGAGAAGAGCAAGAGAAGGCAAGGCGGAGAAGTCATTGAGGGAGAAGATGAGCTGAATAAGGAAGACGATAGAGAAGCATCAGGAGCAGTTAAGAAAGCTACGCTTTTGAAAAAAGGTCGGTGCAAGAGATATATGAGTATTTGAAAGATATTCCGAAAGAAGAATAAAGCAACGATAAGGTCGGATAGGGCATGTAGAAATATGAAAAGAAATGTGAAAAGGAAATACAAAAAGTGAAAAGAAGGAACTGCGAAAAAGAAGGAGTACGTAGAAATAAGCAAGAATTTAGGATTGATGTGAAAGAATATAGATCAGAAAAAGGAAGACGATCTGGAAGGAGAGTTGAAAAGTCTAAAGACCGAGGGAAACTTGTTAATAATAATATGGGAGTAGAAGCAAGATGGAAGTAGAGATAAGGATTTTGAATGAAGAGGAGGTCTATACATAGTTATGGAAGTTAAGAAGGTCAAAAGCTGCAGATCTGGACGGGACAGAGACTGAATCGTGGCTTTTCAGTACACAAGAGGTTAGGGAGCGGCTGAAGGATGTATTAAAGAAAGTATGTAGGGGTGAGAGATAGCTAGGAGAGTATTGTGAGGTTTTGATAGCGCCACCAAATAAAAAATAGGGATAGGCAGTAAAATGAGAAAGGGCTTGTGCTTATAAATACGGCGCAGAACGTATACGCGATAGTATTCGCACAGAGGCTGCAGAAGGATATGGGGGGGAAGTAATATTGCCGTAGACGCAGGAAAGCTTAAGCGTGGATAGGACCACTATGTAGAACATTTACGTTCTGCAGCACGTTGCAGATACAGAGATGGCGAAGAAATAGTAAAGAGTGAACGCTTTTTTCTTGGATCTGAAATACTCTTTTCCTTAGGTGGATAGAGGGAGGGTATGGGAAAAAATAAAGAGGTGGGAGGTGTTAAGGCCCAGGAAAGGAGGTGAAAGAAAAAAGGGAGGTAAGTGATGAGGCAGGCGTTGGGATTGAGAAACTAGTTGTTCGCAGATTATTTTGGAAAGCGAACCAAGTTCTTCGAATGGCTAGTGATGAATCTATTATTTCATAGAGTAGAGGTGTGGGGATAGAAGCAATGAGAAAAAGTAAATAGGATAAAAGAGATGTATATGTAGTAAATATGAGGAAACGTTTTTGGAAGAGGGGGGAAGTAAGCTGGTTAGGGTGTGTTGGTGGGAGAGGTGGGAGAAAGAGAAATGGAAAGGGGGTGGGAAAATGGAGGTTGAAAGGGAGTAGTATTTCAAAACGAATGGATGGCTCATGGATAAAGTTAAAAGGATGCACAAGAAAAAAAGATATGTCTTTGGGTTAAGAAAAATGGCATAGAGTGAGAAAGAGAGAGAGAGAAGACAGAAGGGGTGGGGAAAATATGAGAGTCAAGGTCACAGGAACTATGGTTGGATTAGGCAAATAGAGAAAGCACAAAATCTGTGTGCAAAAGGAGAGCAAGGAAGGGAGCTGCAACAGTGGAACACTGTTTGGACGAGGGTGAGGAAGTGAAGAAGATTGAGATAAGCAAGGGGATATTGTTGCATAAGAAAGGGGAAAAAGGACAGTAGTATGAATGAAGGGGGTCCTGGATAAGGTGGAGAAGAATAAAAGTAAGTAGAAAGACGTTTGGTGAAGAAAAATTTCAAATAGAAAGAAAAAATAGGTGTATTGCGAGGCAAAGCTAGAAAGTAGGGACGAGCTTGCAAGGCGAGGCGAAGGTTGAAGACAAGGTTATAAGAGCGAGCGGTCTTAGAGACAATGTATGGGTGAATGTTAGTTTTTAAGATTAAGTGTTAAGAAATGTTTGTCACAATGGAAGTGTAAGCAAGTCAATTCTTTAAGGCCAGCAGCCTGAAAAATAAACGTTTATCTATCTAGCTGGATGCGAGGCCAGATTTGCTTTTAGAAAACTTTGCTTATCATTCTTGGCATACTGCCCTCTAGATACAATACAGTTTATAATTGACCCTTTAGTACAATCGCTAATAACCCTGGCAGTTAATTTCAAAATTCACTTTCAAAATATTTTTAAATCTTCAAACCTCAAAGTTAATCTTTTGAAATAAAACCTTAAGGATTTTAAGTTTTCCAGAAATTGTGTTGTTAGTACTATCTAGTAATTTTTCGGTCACCACTGCTGTTGGTGTAGCAACGTTTTAAGAAGAGAATTACTCCTCAATTTTAATAGGTCATTTACAATTATAATGCTGTATTTTATTAAAGCTGGAGCTTAGAAATATTCAGAAATCAATTCTTTTTTCTAATTACTTTTAGTCTACAGTGTGATAATTTGTAATCGTTTGATTTCAAGTTATTTAGATATAAAATTGTGTGCTTTTAGAAATAACACTGATTAAACTTATTTCATTACAATAATTTAAAAAAGTTTTAAAATATCCAATAATGTAAACATTTTTGATTATTATCTCTAATAAATTAAAATTTTTGATTTAACTTAGACTGCTTAAAAATGAAGCTGTAATTTTAAACATTTGCCAGTTGGGATCAGTGTAATTGATAAAATATTATAGAGTGTAATTTAGGAACTGGGTAACTTTGAAAATTGGAAGACTAAAGCCAACGATTTTTTCTAGCATTTTAAAGGTGAAGTGCAATTATTTTCCCTTTGAAATCGCTTAAATAAGAATAGCAATTTTTCTTGCCATGCATAGTGTTCTCCAAATTTATAAATTAGTGAGATATCCAGATGGTTGGTTAACGAAATCGTCCTTTCTTTTAGGACCTAAAAAAAGTGTGTCAAATATGGATTTGATCCGTTTATTTTTGTCTGAGTTTTCGTGCTTACGGCCGGACGGCCTTTTAGATAGGCAGACGCCATCGTAAAAACTTGATTTTCAAATTCAGGGGTTTTAAAAACGTGGAGATCCGTTGAACAACTGTATTGTCAAATTTCGGACAATTCGAATACTTTCTTAATCATAAATGATGAAAATGTAAACATAGAATTACTAAAGATGAGTAGAAAAATGATAATGTAGTTAGTTTAAATCTCAAATTTATTTTTATTAATAATTTAAATTATTAAATTAAACTTTGTTATTGGCAGATACAACGTGATAGGTGCGTGATTTTATATATTCAGTTTTGTCGAATCACGTGTAATATTTGTTAATACACACGGCTGAATGATTATTTTTATCATGAATAA
>NC_046663.1:20811143-20821504 GCF_010883055.1 Belonocnema kinseyi
AACAGATCAGTTTTCAATCATACATTTGTACCCCCAATTAGAAAAAAAAATTGAATTTTCCACCGAATAAAAAGTATTTTTACATATATATATATATATATACATATACATATCAAAAGTTAATTTACTTGTAACTTCTTGTTGCAGAATCAATGCTTAGATGTTTCTCTGAAAGACAGAAAAGTACTTGATTTCAGACTTATTGACGAAGCCCAGTATGTTGACTACTGATTTAGTAGTATTTCCCTTAGGTTCCATGACTTGATTCCCGACAGGCTTATTGTCAAAACCTTTTTGATGCGGCGCACTAGGATAAGATATGAAGAGCTGTTTTGTCATCTTTGCCGCATTTCTTGCACTCTGTCGTGGGGCTGAATCCCAATTTGAGCATGGGGCAGTTTAAGTGTTTGTGCCATGTGGGGCATTGTAGAAACTTTCCTGAGGTCATTTCTGAGTAATCCCAAGATTTTCCTAGCTCCGTTCACCCTGTAAGTCTACATAGGATGTCTTTGGCCTATCAAAATCCCTCAGTTTGTTCTCAGTACCACCAGTGCTTTACCTAATTCAACTTTTTGAGGGCTATCCCGATGCAGCAAGTCGCTTGTCCTAGAACTGGATCAGATCTTATCTATCAACTTTCTCTGCGGTTTTTCGTCAGCTGGCTTTAATGAATTTCTGCATTCCTAAACCAGCTTTGATGTTTCATATGATTTCGTAACTGCGGCTAATGTCACTGGGCTATCCCATTATATTGTAATCTGCTTTAAAGTAGGTAAAGTGGGACGATGGTCGTGGGGGCTAAAGCGTAGGCTTTGGACCCACTCCTTCGGCTTGCGGGTTCGATTCCCGCCTCGCACTCTGGAAGAGTCTCGGTGGCCCATGCGGTGAACACTAGCCTAGCAAGGGAGTTGTTCATCTCCGGAGAGTCGTGGGACCGGTACCTCTAGAGAAAAAGGTTTTCTCTAAGTACTTAAGGCTGTTGCTCTTGGTGGTTCGGAACCCACCTTAAACTGTAGGTCCCCCTTCCACCACCAAGTAAGATTGTGAGGGGTCTGTAAGGGAATAAGGAAGAAGGTACAAGAAAAATGTAAACCCTTAGGGGACACATTAGAAGCTTCCAGTACTTTAAAGTAGGTGGACTTGTTACTAGAATTGGCAGTAGACTCTTCAAAAAGAATGTATTCTATCACCTCTGTAGGCTTTACCTAATGGCGATCAGACAACAGCTGCATATACCAGCCCTGTTTTTAAGACAGGGTTGAGAGACTTTGTTTAAAGACCTAATGTATCACATCAGAGCTCTAAGATGCGCAGTGCCAAATTGTAAGACTCGCCATCGTTTCGGGAACTTGGGGAAATGAACAATTATCCTCATTTATTGCTAAACTGCATAAGGCTAGTTTCTCCATACTTTCTTTCGGATCACTGAAAGCTGTTGAAAGTAATGTTGTAACTAATACTTTGGTTGATGTAAGGCGTACATTTGGGAAAATCGCAGGCAATAAATGGAGATTTTGTGTTTAGGATGCTAGAGGTATAAACGATTTTAAGAAAGAGAGAATTGAGAAATGCAATAGGATTATAGGAGACGTTGAAAGCAGTATACTAAAAGATGCCTTTTCGAAAACGTTAACCAATATTATAAACACGTGCCATATTGGGGAAAGAAAAATGCTAGTCAGAGATATAAATAGCTGAGTAGGTGTACAACGTGAATGTGCTAATAGGGTGCCAAGTCATTCTGGAAATTCAAAAATAATTTTTATTGAGTAAAAATTGGTTAGCGTATGCTAACAAAAGAGCACGTTTATTACAAATGCTTTATTCAGTCATAAAATATTCTACATATATATATGAGTAATTCTTCGCAGTCAGGGTACTTTGGTGCTCATGTTTTCTGAGCAAAATTTTTGATACGTAGTAAATCAATAATAAAATACTTTAAATTTTATTTTTAACAATCTAAAAGTTAGACTCGAAAAGTACAGTCTTTATCATTATCATTTTAATTTTTTATTGATACATAAACAGCCGTCGTTTGATAACTCCGAATACTTTTTTGGGTCCTGCTTGGACGTTGGATTAAAGAAAAAATATCTCGCTATTCATTCTCTAAGTTTTGAGTGTAAGTATTAGTAACTTTTTAGTAAATAAAAAAAACGTCAAACAAAACGTTGCGCATTTTTAAGTATGCATCGACGTACCCACAAAAACATTTTATATTTCACAGCAAAAGTTAATGAATAGAAGATTAGAATTTGTGTCAGAGTGGCAGATAATAATTTGCCAAAGCATTTTTCAATCCATTTGACTTTAAAACTTTATGAACGCTTTTTGTCTCGTTTTCAATTGACGTAATGTCCATCCGACTGGTATACAGGAAAGTTAATTTTTTTAAAGATGAAAATACAGAATACACTGATAAATCGTGTTTAATCGTATTTAAAAATAATAAAAAATGTCCAGACTGATTCTTAGTTTTAGCAAAAAGACAAATTGTCAAGAAAATTACCTGGATTTTTAACTAAAAAAGGTAACTTTCAAACTAAAAATCAAATGGTTATATTTTTAGTTAAAAGAATTAATATTTTGAATCAAGAATAATTTTTAAAAACATTAGATAAGTTTTCAAGCAAAAAACTAAAATTGCATTTAAATTTATGTGTCTTCAACTTAAAAAGATAGTTTTAAACAAACAGATGATTTACAACCAAGAACATTTGTTTTTTAACAAACAGAAAAACGATGCTTTAACAAAATACATGTATCTTTAAATAAAAAAGATTGATTTGAAACGAAAAAATTAATGTTTTTATAAATTTTATATTCTAAACCAACAGTGAAACAGTAAATTTTTAGTAGAAAAAATTAAGTGTTAACCGATAATGACCAATTCTTAACGAATTAGTTAGATTTTAAACACGAAAAGAAATAAGCCAAAATAATTTCTAATAAATCTCCAAGACAAATGGTAAGTTTTTAATTCAAAAGATATCAACTAAAAAGATAAATTTTCGACTAAGAAGATGAATTTTAACAAAAATAATGAACTTTTCCTATGAAAGAATTAATTTTAAGAAATTGGGCGAACTTCTAACCAAAAAGATAAATTATTTCATAAAAAAACGAAGCTTTAACAAAATTTATGAATTTTTAAGCAGAATCATACATTTTCTACCCAAAAAGACACATTTTTAATGCAAATTCTAAGTCCTTATCCAAAAAACTGCATTTTTCACTAAATAATTCAACTTAAGAAAGAAGGTGAAATTATAATTGAAGATATTAATTTTCTATCAAAAAGTCGAATCATTTACGGAATGTATATAAATTTTAAACCAAAAAGATTAACTTCTACCTTGAATTATGAATCTTTCCCTCCAAACATTAATTATTAACAATATAATTGAATTGAACGAATTTTCAAAAAAATTATTTTTAGCAAAGAAGATTAATTTTGAAAGTAAAAAGAGGAACTGTTAACCATGAACATTAATTTTTTACAAAACACCTGGAGTTTAAAACAAATGGTCGAATTTTCAACTAAAAGAAGATTAATTTTCAACCAAAAATTAAACATGAAAGTTTTTAGTGATGGAAATTATTTTCGACCAAAAAACAAAAAACATCAACAAAATAGTTCAGATTTTCACTATCCAACAAAACATTTTTATAAAAAAAGAATTTTCCACAAAACGTTTAAATATTTTCAACCATAGAAATACATTTTTATCAAGAATATTAATGTTTCAGTAAAAGCGACGCATTTAAAAAAAAACAGTTGGATTTTCTAAATGTGTAAAAATAATATTAATACGGACAAGTTGTTGTCATATTTAACAGAAAACTTTTTGAATTTCCCACGCAGTAACTTTAAATGCAACACTGCTTCCGTCAACATCATCTAAGAATAGACTACTGTTAAATTTTGAGCAATCAGGGTCATTTAGTTTGAGTTTGACAGTCATTGAAAGCACAGAACCTCGGGAATTTGAACGGAAATGAAAAACAGTTTATGGTAACTCTACATCATTAGTTTTAACAATTAAGAAGTAGTTTACTGAGTTCCGCTTTGGTCGTACCAGCACAAGTGACGCCGAACGTTCACATCGCCCAAAAGAGGTCATGACGCCAGAAATCGTAGATAAAATCCATTGAATGATATTGGACGATGGGAAAATAAAAGAGCATGAAGTGGCTGTTCCATCAGGGAAATCCACGGGTGCACACATGTGTAGTCACGATAGAAGAAATCCACAAATTGATCTACGAACGGTTACCTCATCCAGCACATTCTCCAGATTTAGCCCCCTGCAACTATTTTCTGTTTCCAAACCTAAAGAAATAGCTGGGTGTTGAGAGATTTGGGTCGAATAAAGAGGCCATCACCAAAACAAACGCCTATTTTAAGGGCCTTCAGAAAACCTGTTATTTGGATGAAATAAATAAATGTGAAAGACGCTAGACTAAATTAAATGAGCTAAAAGGAGATTGAATTGGATTTTTGGATCCGTGACGTTGACGACACGTTTGTCATGTGGCAGCATTGATTAGATGAACTAAATGAGTTTTTCGATTTCATCAATAGATTACATCCTAATATCCAGTTCACCATGGACATTGAACAAAACGGAAAATTTCCTTTTTCGGGCGTATAAGTTCACAAATGATCTCATAACACATTGAAAAATAAAGTTAATAGAAAACCCACTCATACAAACAGATATCTAAATGCCTTTTCTCACCACCACCTATCTTAAAAACAATCGCTAATCAACTCCCTTGTATACAGAGCTGTCTCCATAACAGATAAAGATAACTTACAAAGGAATTACAAAACGTTAAACGAATCCTGAAACAAAACAATTACAATAACAAATTAATAACGCAATAAAAAAACACTCTAAAAAAACCAGTCAACACTACCTACGAAAGAAAGAGAGAGAGAGAGAAACAACCACCATCCTACCCTACATCCAAGGTGTCACAGATCAAATAAGAATTCTCAACAAACACAACATCCAAACCATATTTAAACCACCTGCGAAAGAAGAATAAATACTGAATAACGATAATGACACAAAAAAACACCCCTCACTGATACGGGAATATATAAAATTCCTTGTTCTTGTAGCAAAGTTTATATTGGAGGAACCGAGAGAGCTGTGAGTCAAGGTATAAAGAAACATGAGAATAATGTCAGGCTAAAACATTTCGCGCGATCAGCACTAGCTGAGGATTTTATCAAAACGCGACATAACATTTTTATTTGACAAAACAATTCTTATCGGAAAAACGCACAATAGCTTCTCAAGATGATATAGAAAAGCAATCGAAATCTTGAAACACCCTAATAAGATCAATAGGGAAAATGGATACAATGCCAACACAATTTAGCTTGCCGTCCTTCCGGATTAAAAAAAAAAGAGTTGATTGGCCAATCAGGTTCGACCAGTCCCCATAGTGGGGCGATCAAGCCAATCACAGGCATCGTAGAGAGTGAACATAAGAACAACATAACCTGATACCTCAGTTTCAGGTTAGTACTGAAGAAGTGTAGTGAAATCTTAACGAAACGTCGTCATAATTCTTAGTTTTGTATACGATTGGAACACAAAAGTATCTCTTCATATCAAAAGTAATTCAACCCTGTGCTATTATTATTCATCTAATTTACCGTTAGGTAGAAAGGGAAAATCGCAAAATAATAAAATACAATTACATGTTTTTAAATTTTTTACTTTATTACTGACATATGCTCACACTTTTTGTACATTTCATTTAGAAAAACAATCATCTGTCTTCTGAAGCTGAATTTTGATTAAATGCGTTTGCATTGGCTTGGACCTTTAGCCAAGGCAGAGTAAAACTGCTGAAAAACTTTCCCAATAGAATACCAATCAGAATAATCATTTTCGTCAATTAAAGAAAATCCACTTATTACCAATGTAAAATTGTCAAATTCTGAACATTACCAAGTTTCTAAATTGACTGTTTACTTTACTATTTGATTAATTAAACTGTTTTCAAGTTATAAATGTTTTAAAACAACCTTTATTTAAAATCAGTCGAAATAAAATAAAAAAATTTGGTTTACGAAACATGATAATAAAATTCTTTTCTATCTTTGCTATTTTGCAACTTTTTTTGTTAAGGCGATAAAATTATTGCAATTGATAATAAGACCTCAAAATCTATACAAAGACAAACTTTTAATAAAATTAACAATTGGATAGCAAAAGGCTTCTTAGATTCTAAGATAGGTATACAAGAAATTATTACAGAAAATACTAGTTACGTTGATCTGGCTACCTCATCCTTCAGACCCATATTCGGCACCATTCACCCCCTGTGGGTACCCATACAGGGTGCCAACAGAAGCAAGAGATTTTTTCGGTTCGAGGAACGAGACAGTGAATTATCTACTCTATGGACAAAAGAACTATTAAGGGTGAACCAAAAAATCAAATAACTCGAGGTCATCCGGAGGTTTTCGAGGAAAAGTACACCCAGCTGAACTATCACCTTTTGTCAAATTTAATATTTCGAATTACATTTTTATTGCACTCAAATAAATATTAATTAATCTATACATTCAAATTTAAATATTTTATTTCTTGTTATCGGTAGTTATCCTCATCCTGGTTTTCTAGCTTATTCAAATCAAGGAACAATTTAAAAATAAAATAAGGTACAAGGTAAATTACTTCTATTTGAAAATAACACAAGATTTATATATTACAGACAAAAAGAAGTTTTCAGGTTCAAAATCAGTTCGTAAAGAGAGTTACGGTTTGTCTGGAACATTTCCAATTACGTGCCCCTCACTCGCTGAAGAGTGCAAATGACTATCTTTTGGTATATCCAATTACGAATTTGCCAGTCTCATCTACTGCCACTTTGTGATCGTCTGGTGTTATACGGTGAAATTTAATTTCATTGTTGGGCCTTTGGCAACGGCGAGTGTAGATTTAAAGATTCTGGTTTCCAAACCAATTTCTAAGCCATAATTCAGCAACAAGAAATTATAAGTAATCGTACATTATGCAACAAGGGGCGAAAGCAGCAGATTTTTCCCACGGGTGTGTTTACTGATCGATCGAGAAGATTTCTCCTGAGTATGCCTTTACTGCCCGATCCAAGCGAGGACAGTAATCAGCAGAGGGAAAAATCCGTCGGAGGGTCCGACGCATTTATCTATAGCTTTGTTCGCGCCTCAGATTTTGATCGAATAATTTTCCTTTCGCTCTGTAAATTTCATTTTCAGTCTGAAAATTTTTCACTTTCGCTCCGCTAATTCATTTTCGCCCCGCCAATTTGATTTTCGCGCCGCTGATTTTACTTTCACCTCGCTCATATTACTTTCGCCCCGTTGATTTTACTTTCGCCCCACTTATTTATTTTCTCCCGCCAATTAGACTTGCGCTTCGCTAATTTGACTTTTGCCCTGCTGATTTTAGTTTCGCCCCACTAATTTTACTTTCGACCCGATAATTTTACTTTCGCTTCATAACTTTCGTTTGCGGGAAATAAGTGCTACCTTCGCCCCTATTTTCAGGGGCAAAAGGTGGCCATTTTGGGCGAGTGTGGAATAAAATAACTATTGCATGGTACTAGGCAGTCTGATAAGTACCTGAAAATTCTAAGAGATGGCATTAGTATTCACTAATGCGAACCATTTTCGTCGAGCTCAATCCTTCAAATGACGCCTGTCAAAACTTCAGCCATTTATGTTTACGCATTTACAAGTTACAGCACTGAGAAGCAACTAACCTCCGAGATTTTTTTAATATGGAAAAATCTGAGTTTCGAGTTTTGATCAAACACTACTATCTTCGCAAGAAAACGATATCCGAGACTAAAGCCAAGCTGGATAAGTATTACCCGGACTCTGCACCGTCGATTGGAATGATTCATAAGTGGTTTACCGAGTTTCGTTGTGGCCGTACAAGCACAGTTGATGCTGAACGATCTGGGCGCTCAAAAGAGGTCACTACACCAGGAAATGTCGAAAAATTCCGTAATATGATGTTGAATGCTCCAAAAGTGAAATTGAGAGAGGTAGTTAATGCTGTAGGCATATCATTGAAACGTGTGGGTAATATCCTGCATTCAGTTTTGGGCATGAAGAAGCTCTGCGCGCGATGGGTGCCGCGTTTGCTCACAGTGGACCAAAAATGAATTCGTGTGACAACTTTCCAGCAGAATTTGGCATTATTTTCGCGTAAGCCGACCGAGTTTTTGCGCCGATTCATAACCATGGATGAAACTTGGATCCACTACTACACTCTTGAGTCAACGCAAGAGGCAAAACAGTGGGTTCCACCGGGCCAAAGTGCTCCAAAGCGTCCAAAAACGCAACAATGGGTCGGAAAGGTTATGGCCTCCGTATTTTAGGATGCACATGGCATAATATTCGTGGACTATCTTGAAAAAGGTAAAACCATAACCGGAGCATACTATTCATCATTATTGGACCGATTGAAACTCGAAATCGCCGAAAAACGACCGCAGTTGAAGAAGAAAAAACGGCTTTATCATCACGACAATGCGCCTGTTCATTCATGCTTAGTTGCACAAGCAAAATTGCATGAAATCGGCTTCGAATTGGTTCCTCAGCCACCATATTCACCAGACCTGGCCTCCAGCGACTGTTACTTCTTCCCTAACCTGAAGAGATGGCTCACCAGTAAGCGCTTTTACTCAAATGAGGAGCTCATAGCTGAAACTGAGGCGTATTTTGGAGACCTTCCGATCGAGTACTTTTCGGACGGTATCAAAAAGTTAGAAAATCGTTGGACTCGCTGTATCAACCTAAAAGGATTTTCAGGGACTTATCAGACTGCCTAGTATCATGGCGCAAGCCTTGCTCTTACCAATAGTTGACACGTCTCTAAAAGACATTTTGACTACCTCGGTGCATCGGATCATTCACCAATGATGAGGCGACGACAAAATTTGAATTTAAGAAAAGTTCTTGCAGAATACGTGTTAGACTACCTGTTTCACGATCCTGCTTATGCGGATCCTCGACTGATCATTAGTAGTTATTTTGGGTGTTGGGAAAACTTAAATTCTGAAAAAATTCTTACAGAATACGTATTAATCTACTTGCTGCGCGATCAGGTGCACCCTGGTCGTCGTCTCACCATTAGTAGTTATTTTGGTTGTTGGAAAAAGTTGAATTTTGGACATTTTCTTCTACAATACGTGTTAAACAAACCGGTTCACCATCCTGCGCACCCAGGTCGTCGGCTAACCATTTGTAATTTTTTTGGTTTTCAACCTAATTTAAATTTCAAAGAGTTCTCTTAGATGACGTTTTAAATGACCTGGTGCACGAGCCGGCGCACTTGGGTCATCGTCTCATTATTGGTAGTTATTTAGGGTGTTGGAAAAATTGAATTTTGAAAAATTTCTTGCAGAATACGTGCTAGACTTCCTGGTTTCAAAAAAGTTCTCGTAGATGACGTTTTGAAGCACCTGGTGCACGATCTGGTACATCCCTGTCGTCGCCGCATCATTTGTGAATGGTCCGATGCACATGGGTAGTCAACTTGTCATTTAGAGATGTGTTGGCTATTGGCAAACCTAAGATTTTCATTTTCAGAGCAGTCTTATTTCCTCTCACAGTTGGATGTTGTTTTGAGTATTTATTCATTTGCGTGTAGCAGGCCTAAGCATGGGAGACGGACAAGTCCAACAAGGCTTGCGTCCTGATACTATTCAGCCGTGGCCTATGCTTAGGGCCAGATATTTCCATGTGTATTGCCATGTTTGAGCCATGAAAACTTTTTTCACGTGGCTATAGTATCTTGAAAAATCGAACAAAGTTATGTTATAAAGTTATTATTTATGTTATAATGTTATTATTATATCATTATGTTATTTATGTTATAAAGTAATTTTTTCCGAAAATTCTGCTGAAAAATTGTTTGGATGATGTTGTTTTTCGAAAATTTCGTAAAGTCTAATGAAAGAAACTATTTATCCACAAATCCTATCTAAAAAGTGGGAAAATGCAGTTGATTGTGTTCATCTGCGAAAATTTTGCCGAAGTTCAATTCAAACCAAATCACGTTTGACCATGGGCGAAGCATGGGAGAGGGATCATTAGACATGTTTGACCCATTGTTCATAACGATGGGATAAGCGTGAGACGACCGTGTGTGAACGTTGACATACGCTTGAGTCACGCTGATCCCAAGCTTACCCCACGCTTAACCCATGCATACCTTACGTGTAATGTTCGACGGATTAAGGGGACGAGGAAATATTTTTGCCGCCTTTTTAAGTAGAGGGGTGTTGGTAGTGGAGATGCTTGTCTCTGTAGTGACATTTTCCAAGCGTGTGGGGGGGGG
>NC_046663.1:20821604-20826329 GCF_010883055.1 Belonocnema kinseyi
ACAGTCTTCAAGGTCGAGGGGGTTTGGGGGAAGAGAGGGGGTGCCTGTCTGTCCATAGTATTATTTTAAAAGGCGATGGCGTGGGGGAGGAGAGGGAGAGTTTGTCTCGTCATAGCGACAGTCTTCAAGATCTAGGGTGATGGGGGAAGAAAGATGGTGTTTGTCTCTCCATGGTGACAGCATTACTAATATCCCTATACTTGGAAAATTAAAGATCGTTTGTACTCTGGTGTTCACCTTGGTGGTTGTCATTAATTCTATTATAGAATATATTAACAAATAATACTATATATAATTAGCAAATATCTTTAGGTTTAATTTTTAGCTTCCTGCATATAACTATTTGTCAATCTAGTCTAATTTGTCTTTTAAAAAGTTAAAAGGTTTATTTACAGAGAGTGAGATGCATAGAGGGCTTGATGCCTCCTTGAAAACTACAGATGTATCCTCTGAAATCTCTGAAAAAGTACACTTTGGTTAAATCCCTTAAAATCTGTAGAAATTGCTTGCAAATATTTACACGTATAAAATAGATCTTTCAATAATTTTCAGTTAACCATTTTTAAATTACAAATTTTATATATTAAACTTTCGACGTTTACAGCTAGAAGTAAAATTATTTTAATTTTAGTCATTTCAAATAATAACTGTTTAAGGATGTACACTACGTACAATCAATTTCAAAAGTAGCCAATATTTAAAATGATTAATGAAATGGACAAAAAAAGTTATAGTATTAATTTTTGTAAATCCTGATGGAGGCTTCTAAACACACTTCAGAAAAAATACGGCAGGTTAAAAATGTTTACTTAACAGTAGTTATTTAAAGGTTTAGTTTTTCCTTTCTCTTTAGGGAAAAATTACAATTCTTTTTAAGTCGTCATGATCAAGGCCTCATTTTATTCTTTGAAGGATTCACTACAATTCTATTTGAGTGGTGTTAATCAGAAATTTAAACTATGATTCTTTATAATAATGATAACTGTATGATTTCTCAATAAAATTGTTTTTTAAAAATCAACCCAAATAGAAATTTAGAGAATCCTTCGAAGAATAAAATGATGTCTTGATCATTAGGATTGAATAAAAATGGTACCTTTTGCATAAAGCGAAAGGAAAAACAAAAACTCTAAATAACTTCTATTTAATAAACAATTTTAAACCAAATTAGTTTTTTCTGAAGAGTACTTAGAAGTTTTCATCAAGATTTACAGAAATTAATAAAAGATCCTTTTTTGTCGATTTTATAAATCATTATAAAGATAGGCAACTTTTGAGGTTGATTGTACATCGTTAAGTAGAGGTAGCCTCCTGGTGACTCTCGGTAATCGTCACATCTATACTTTTTTAAAATTTTGATGAAATTTGGAGCCCATACTTTCTAAGGTATTCTTAGAACTATGACATAAGTGAAATGTTCATATTATTATTTATAACAAAATAAAAAATAGTTTTCTAGCTCATTGGTAAGTTAATTCCTTTTAATCTTCGATCGCTTTATTTATCGAGCGAAGTTTGAGCAAATATAAACTTCCTGCGAAAAAGCTATTCAGAAAACTATATGGAAGTCTTATGTTATCAATTATTTACACTCCAGACGAAATCTCAGCAGATTTTAATGGATTACAAAGGTTGTCGGGTATTAGAAAAAGTTTTTAGAGATTTCTCAGTATTTAAAAAAAAAGTTTTAAGGATTATTCAGAATTTAAGTTTTTATTGAGTATTTAAATGTATTAAATGTTTTAAGAAATACTAAAGTATTCATCAGGATTATTAAAGATGTCAGGGTATTTTGAAGGTTTATCACATTTTGTTCGTTTAATCCCCAAATAACGGTTTGGAAAAATTGAGGGGTCCCTCTAGGAGATTTATGTCAATTTGTACGCATCTATATCCATAATTGTCGAAACAATAATTTTCGAAGTCATTTTTTATTCAAAATTTCTATTGGTGCAATCTACTGAATATCAAAAAGAGAGGTCATGTTCGTTAGCAGTCATCTGCTGATAATATTCATGGTCTTAGCTATGAAAAATAGAAATTAAAAAATTAAAAATTCAGCCTTTACACGAAACCACTTTAGACAGCATAAATGGTTCAAAAAGAAAAAGATTAATTTTAGAAAGTTTCACAAAATCGCTTAAGAACGTTATTTGATCCAGATAATGTTTTTTCTTTAAATCGTGGAAAAATCCATCAGATAATCCAAAATAAATATTTACAGCTGAAAAATGTAAAATGCAACAGAAGGTCCAACAGTAAAGTTTCTGACCTAAGAATTACCTACAAAATTTTATATGCTCATTTTTAATAGAACCCATATTTTTTCTGTGAAATGAGATCTATAAAATTACCAATTTCAAGGAATTTTTTTTATCATCAGTAGTGGTTAATATTGATCAGTGTAGATGTCATTCCACAATCTGTAAAAATAGAAATCAAAACTATCAATGAAGCTCACTCTTCAATGAAATAAAATTTTTAATTCTGATCATTTATGATGAAACATAGTGGTTGAAACAGTGTGAATGTTGAGTGAGTTTATTTTACAATGCACAGTAGACACAACGAGCCGGTAACAACCTTCTTCAAAGGTAAGCTTTTAGAGAGCTCTGCCTTGAGGGATCAATATTTTGACATCAGATCTAGGAAGAGGTATTCTCCCCAATCCTAGTTGGTATTTGTTTTCTGGTTGGTATTTGTTATTTGTTGGTTAGTATTTGTGTCTTACCTAGGCGCAAATGTTACAAATTTTCGAAAAAATATTATTCCCCGAATATTTCTAAACGATGCTAATTCCACTTTAGGTCTGGCCCTTTAATTTTTTTAATTGTATCTCGGTGAATGTTTGCCTTACTTTCGCATTCGTGAATTTCCACAATGCTTCTGAAGCCACATTTTCACTTGATATAAATGCAAACATATCGAATTCAAATTTTTCTAAATCTTTAGCCAATGAGATTTAACTACTTTTGCATAGCACTTTCTTTTGGCTTTGTCGATTGTATAGCTCACACAGCATTCACCAAATTCTCCTAGCAAATTCCAGGAGTGGAGTTCGTTATTTTCCTTTTAAAATAGTCCAGTTTCTCCATTTAATCTGACTCTCGTCATTGAAGTGTTCTTTATCATAGCTGGATATTTTGTTATTGAATATAAAAAATATAGTCGCATATGTTAAATGAAATTGATCATACTTTGTTGTACGTTCAGCCTTGACCTTTTTCTTATCTTAAGTAGCGAAGCAAGTCTTTGAAATGTAAGTCAAAAAAGAAGCAGCACGCTAAATATTTTGATACGTTTCGGTCACTGTTTGGACCCTGATCAGTCAAAGAATTAAACATTTATTAGATCTGTAAAAACATAGAAATAATGAAAAAACAATTCAAGCAAAAATAAATAAATAAAATTATAATTAAAAAAGAAGGGTTGTCTCATAGAAGGTGGCCGTCAATTTTAAATCAATTTTATAAAAGTGACGTCAATGAAAAGACGGTAGGTCAATGCGAATAACAAACAAACATACCTGGTATAAGTTCAAAATCGGAGTAAAAAGTCAGAGTAAGAAATTCACAGAGACAAATTAAAACCGGAAGTAGAAAATTTAACATTAGAAACAAAAAAAAAATAACAGAGGGGCAAAAGCCCGAAATCAAGTTTGACGCCAAGACGATAGGCTCAACAAACTGAAAGCGAGTTACGGAAATTCAAACAAGAAAAAAAAATGTGATATAAGAGTCGATAGCATGGAATGAAACTTTATCAACGACGAAAATTAAAATCTTGTAAGAGGTTTATAAGAGTCAGGAAATTAATTATTTTCATAACGGAGATTAACAGTACTTGGTATTTTGTTGATAAATAAGTTTTCGATTATTTTTCTACGAGCTCTATTGTTCTCCATTGATAAAATCTCAAAATTATCCAAATCAGACAATTGTCTTTATTACCAGCTTTGGAAAATTTCTTTCTTGGCAGTAGGTCTTTAAGATTCTTAAAAAATTTAGGGAAGCTATTAGTTGGTTTGTAAATGATCTTGATGTTTGTTTCTTTAGAACCAATTTTATAGCAAATAGGATGAAAAGAGTTGAAATTCAAGTAACGAGCAGAGCGAGTTTTCTTTTGATTACAATCAATTTTTATAAAAACATCACATCTAATAACAAGCATGTCTAAGAAATTGATTTTTTAATTTTCTTTAATTTATATAGTGAATTTAAAATTGCGATTGCAAGAATTGAATCTAGAATTCTCGTGCTATTTAAGTAAATAATACGTTCGTTCCGCAAAACTGCTCCAACCCAGGTTGCTGATCAATCTCTCTAGCAATCACCCCAAGCGAAGAACCTCACGAAGTCGTTGTGTAAGGGTCCCCACTTGGGTCCATTAATAGCCAAAGTCTTTGTTTCAGGCGTCATTCACTCTACTGCCACTCTTTTTATTAACTATTTGCCGCCATAGTTTCCTGTCCTAGCATACTTCTCCAGCTTCTTTTATGTCCATGCATTTTTTCATGCAGGCTCTCGTGTTTCTGTGACTTCTTATGTCTCTTCTAAGTAGGGTCTCATTCACACATTCTAACCATTCTTTCCCCGGTCTACCTCTGGGCCCGCTGCCATTTACTTTACCTTAATACACTTGTTTCGTTAGTCGTTCATTTGGCATTCTCTCAACATGTCCGAACCATCTTAACTGATTTCTTTCCCATGTGTCTACTAGCGTCTC
>NC_046663.1:20826429-20842668 GCF_010883055.1 Belonocnema kinseyi
CTATAGCTTCATCTCCGAATTGTCTCCTAAAATAGTCTCTGAAAGCTTCTAGTATTCCATCTGCATCATATACCATTTCCCCCCTACTATTTCTCATGTTGAAAATTTCGGTACTTTTCTTTCCTTTCATTTTTTTATCAAGTAGTTTCCTGCTTCCTTCAAAGTCGTTTCGTATTTTTTATCTCTTCTTCTGCTCTAATTGTGTCTTTACCTTCTTTAACTAATCGTTTAAGTATCTTGTTTTCGCGTCTATAATCATTTCTACGTCTCCTTCTTTCCTTATTGCTAAGACCTGCGATGTTCAAAGTTTTCTTGTACGCTTCTCTTTTTACTTTTTGGGCAGCCTGAATTTCATCATTCCACTACGCATCACCAGAAATTCTTCCTACAACTGCGGCACCACACACTTTGATCGTACATCTAACAAGAATATCCCCTAACATTGTCCAGGCGCCCTCTATATCTTTGATTTTTATACGGTGCTCCCATGTTTCCCTATCTATGCTTTCTATTATCAGCACATCCGGTTGCTGTAGGTTCTCAATTTTTATTCGCGTTTGTTTTCTTTCCTTTGTTCTCTTCTTTCGCTATCTCTGACCTAGAATTAATTTTAGAGATCAGAAAGTAATGATCGGTGTTGCATTCAGAACCCCTCATGCCCTTTGCATCTTTGACTAACTCTCTAAGTCTTTCATCCGCAACAACAAAGTCAATTATACTGCGGCTATTTCCTTTAGACCAGGTGTACATGTGGATCATTTTATGCCTAAACCAAGTATTTGTAATAAACAGACCCCTTTCTAAGCATAGACCAACTAATTTATCTCCGTTATAGTTTGTTCTTGGATCCCCAAAATTACCTAATACTTTTTCTGTATCCTGATTTTGGATGCCCACCCAACCGTTCATGTCTCCTAGTAGAATTATTATTTCCCCATGTTCGCAGATTTTTAATGTGTCATTGAAAGTGTCCCAGAAGGCGTCTTTTACTTCTCTAGTATCACTATCAACCGGCGCTTAGCATGCTATGATAAATAGTCTTCTGATTTTTACTTTCATTTTGGCCCACAGCAGTCTGGGAGACATGAAGCCATGGTCTCCGAGATGCTGCTTTGCTCTTTCATTCAAAATGAGACCTAATGCTTGTTTACCATGTGATTCACAGTCTACTCCTGACCATATTTCAAATCCGCCTTTCAACACGCCGTTTTTTATGTCTTTAATTTCGCATCTCTTTTTCTTTGTTTCGGGCACACATAAAATATCTAGTTTCATCACGTCCATAGTTTCACGAAATTCTTTTACCTTGAGATCATTTACTCCACTAGAATTCCAAACACCCAGTCTCCATTCGTCGCCTTAAACATGACCTTTAGATTTTCCGTGTGCATGCCTTTTGTCATTAAAAGTTCCAGTCCTTTCCGAGGCTATTTTGTAGTTTGTATTATTCATTGTTTAGATTATACGACCAACCACCACCTTTGTGCTATAAGTTTATCTTGTGATTTGAAATCATGTCCAAATTAAGTAGAAATTCGTTATATGGTGGAGGTTGTAGTTCTAACGTCCGTCCTTCCAAACTTCAGTTAATAGGGATGGGGGTTGGACCGGGGCAGAACTGGGACCGAGAGAGTCGTCTTGGGTTTGTGTTTTTATTTTCATGCTGAGAAGGTCACCAGCCTTCAGCAGCGTTGTGATATATGAAAGTTAGTATCCGGCCGTCTTCTCAGACCGTCACCAAAGACTTGTATATATCTTTTCTTGTGTGTTTATTTTAGGCCTATAGCTTTGAATTTACAATATAAAGCGAGCTCCCCCCCTCCCCGGTTCAAAATCTCGACGTTATTTTTAGTTTGTAGGTTTAAATTTCCTTTGTTTTCTTTCTTTTATCGTGCAATGAATTGCTATGAATTACTTATCTTTAAGTACGTTTCCGGATTTCCTAGTAACTGCATATCGAAGCACAATTTTAAGAAAGTGCATTTATACCAAATTGAAAATTTTCTATTTTGCTTTTTCTCCAACCGAGTATATAAGAGACCGCTCTCTTTCAGATTTGCCACGGAACTGTTAAGGAAAATACAAGATAATGTAAGGGTCGACTTACGACTGCGTCATATCCGAGAGTCGTTAAAAATCGTCCTGTTTAAGATTCCCCGAAAACCCATGAATACACACACACACACACACACACACACACATATATATATATATATATATATTGAAAGTCAAGAAAATTTCAATTCCAAATGTGCAAAATTGGAGAAATATAAAATGTAAATCCAGAAAAAGAATAAAAAAATAACAAAAAGACTAATTTTCAAGAAAGAATTTAATTTAAGTATTATTCACATTGACCTTCCGTCTTTTCAATGACATTATTCTTATCTCTTTTAACATTGATTTGAAATTGAGGGCCTCCTTCTATGAGACAAACGATCTCTCATTTATTTATTAATGAATGTATTTATTTTTGTTTAAAGTGTTTTTTCATTATTATTATGTTTTTTACAAACTTAATAAATGTTTAATTCTTTGACTGATAAGGGTCCAAACAGTGACAAAAACGTATCAAAATATTTATTGTGCTTCCTCTTTTTTGACCTTCATTTCCAAGAGTCGCTTCGCTACTTTGGTTAATACTTTTATGTATGGTTTTGTTATGAATCTATTCATAAAACTACAAAAATTAAAAATTTCTTCCTTTACGATATTATTTTCACGTGTCCTGTTTTTAAATAGAATAAATTGATGCTTTTATTTTTAATTTAAAATCATTGACTCTGGGTATCTCAATTTTGAAATGATGCTTCTGAATTAATGGCTAATTGTTATCAGCTGAAATTTAAGGCACACGCTTAATTTAAATTCAACCAGCTTGATGTTACATGAACTGAGAATTACCTCACCGAACTTTGAGAGTAGCAGCTTCCTTTTTCAGCAAGAAGAAAACGTTCTGGTGTGTAGTAATCGAAGTTGCTCGAATTTGTAAGATTCATTTAAAGTTGTCCATACAAGAATTTTTAAGATTGCATTATAGATTTTAAAGCAAATAATAACTGAAAAACAGATATGCAGGTATGCATTAAAACTTGCGTTTACAATACGGAGTCGAACAAGAAAAGAATTAATTTACCACACTGTTCAAAATTTTTGAAATCCTATAATCGGCTAAGGGTACTTGGTTGAGTGATGTGCATTAATGCTATTTACAAAAAATTGCAAACACAATTCCAATTTATAGGAATCAAGCAGAAGACTCTTTTGTCCTCAGATTTTAGGGGGTGTGTTCCGCTATCATCTCCACAACGGAATTTAAATACATTTTCAGGCCATAGTTTTATGCTTATTGGGTTTTTTTGGGCACTGATGCCAAGTTTTGGGCTCTTTTAGTTTTCTCAAAAAAACTAACTTTTGGGTGCTGGCCGCCAGCACTTCCACTACAGAAAAATGAAAAAATTTAAAGAATTAACCGCGCTAGAATTTTGAGATTTTTTGGTGTCTTAAAAAGTGCCAAAAATAATTTTTATAAACAACCCAAATCTTTCAAAAACTAGGCTTAAAATAACATATCTACTTAAAACAAATGTAAGCATATCAGAATTGTGGGCTTTTTGGGCTTTTCTTGAACACCAATAGCTTCTAAAAAATACTCGTGAAATAACTTATGCACTCAGCCTAAATGAAAGCATACCCGAATATTTTGCTATTTTTGGGCTCCAAAAAACACTTACGAATTATTTCCAAAAATCAACTCTAACCCTTTACAAAAGCCCAATGAAAAAGATATAGAAGAAGTATGAGAAAAAATATAACGTAGGTCTGAGCTAGTTTTGTGCTCATTAAAAATAACAAATTATATTTGCCAAAAACAACCCATAACAGCAACATCTACCCCTAATTAAGCATAATGATGTTAATTAAAACTAGAAAAATAATTTAAAAGTCAATAATTTTGCGGCTTTCATAAAAAACGGCAGCAAAATCTCAAAATGAAAAAGAACCATACTATTAACCTTCGAAGAACTCTACGCTATACCCACTACCCCACAGTAATAATGAAAATCCAAATTAAAAAAAGGATCCTTGACGCATTTTACGAAATCCTGCTTAGCTGTTTTCAACTAAAAAATCCATAAACATTGAAATTATAAATAATTATTACCAGGACTTTTCCAAAAATATTTTACATATCCTTATCTCCACAGGTACATTAAAGACCGCTAGAAAACTATTCTTATCACACATAAAGAATCAAGTTTCACCTTCTATAAATACAAGCCTTCCATATCTCTGGTAGTGTCACGCAGCGATTTTATTTATATTAAATAAAGGCCCTATAGGCCGCGCACAAGGGTAATAAAAAAAGCACAGGACCCTTAAGGCGCCAGCCTTCCTGAAGGCAATCCCGAAATGCTAATTAAAAAAAAACTTTCAGATATTCTTAGTTTACACTAGAATAAGTGTATAATAACAATAAAAAAAAGATACAAACATATGTCAAATGAAATATATACTTTTCAAAATTTTAAATTTATCTGCTATATCATCAGAGATTGTACCTTACCGACAGTAAATCAACCCTCCATTCTGATCCCTCTAATAGCTTAATTGGAGAAACACCTGACCGGAAATCAGAAGTTTTGTGGTTTGATTCCCAATGGAGTGAAGATGCAGTAGGATCTTTTTTTCAAGAAATAATTTTAATTTTAATTTAAAAACATTATTTGCCATCTAGTCTTATTAAAACGTTAAGCATTTTCTGTTATTGAAGATTCTTAATTTGATCGATATTGTGTAGATTCTTCTGCCTTCATGGTTTGGAGGGTTGATCTACTGTCGGTAAGGTACAATCTCTGATGATATAGCAGATAAATTAAAAAATTTGAAAATAATTACTTGTACCATTAACACCTAGCTAAAAATTGGCGCTATATTCTTGAATTAGGAGTTCTTATTCTGATCCCTCTAATAGCTTAATTGGAAAAGCACCTGAACGGAAATCAGAAGTTGTGTGGTTCGATTCCCAAGGGAGTGAAGATGGAGTAGGATCTTTTTTTCAAGAAATAATTTTAATTTCAATTTAAAAATATTATTTTCCATCTAGTCTTATTAAAACGTTAAGCATTTTCTGTTATTGAAGATTCTTAATTTGATCGATATTGTGTAGATTCTTCTGCCTTCATGGTTTGGAGGGTTGATCTACTGTCGGTAAGGTACAATCTCTGATGATATAGCAGATAAATTAAAAAATTTGAAAATAATTACTTGTACCATTAACACCTAGCTAAAAATTGGCGCTATATTCTTGAATTAGGAGTTCTTATTCTGATCCCTCTAATAGCTTAATTGGAAAAGCACCTGAACGGAAATCAGAAGTTTTGTGGTTCGATTCCCAATGGAGTGAAGATCGAGTAGGATCTTTTTTTCAAGAAATAATTTTAATTTTAATTTTGAAATATATACATAACAAAATTAAAATATAAAAGAGAAACAGGGCTTAACATCAAACGAAAATCGCATTCTAGTAATGTAAAGAAAACATCAAGTCGAAACTAAAGCTGTACAAGAGATTGACCATTTAAAAAATGCAGGGAAATTAGGTGATAAAATCAACAATAGTAAACAAAGAATCTAACAAACTTTTATAAAGAATTTCTTTTGAGGGGATTTCTAAACAGTCAAAGAGAGATTATTGGGATTATTATTACCAAAAAAAGGGTAGGGGGTCGTTAAAATCAATACGCAAACAATAATAAGGTAGGCTGATTGCCGAAGTAGGAATCGAGACAAGGGACAAGAGAGTTAAACAAATCATTAAAACAGGGTCGTAAGAGGTAAGTCCGATAGGGAAATACGAAGCTGCCAGGGTGTTGCAAAAACAAAAGCGGGGGGCGATAAATACTTTTTTATAACACAAATTATAATTATTAGTCATTAATATAAATCAGTTCTTATTTTCTTTTAGAGTTCACTCATACAATAAAATCACAAAACTGAATGTAAATGAACAATAAAAAAAACAAAGAAAGAAGAGTAAAGGGGGGGTGTTATAGACAGTATTTTAGGGAGATGTATATCAGAGAAGGGAGTAGAGGTTGTGTTGAGATCGGGGAGTTAGAGAAGAAAAGGGGTCGGGAGAAAGGTCATACACCATACTCACATGACAAAATGGGCGAAATAAATTAACTATAATGCATTAGTAGGGTCACTATTGGCAAATCACTAAAATTATTTAGCGATATACAAGGCGATCAAAGAACTACTGGCCGGCACTCCATTATTTTAATTTAAGGGCATGTGGCACAGCTAAATACTTATATTACCGACCACAATTTTTCAGTTCACTGAATATTCTTTTGAACCTAAGAACTTTTTTTGTAAATTAAATATCGAGCTGAAACTTTGGGAAATGTATTAGGGTACAATAAAGTACGTTTAGGGATTGCATTTTGGTAGGAACTTCACTGAAAATTATTCTATCTTTTTCTGAACCTCGACATTTTTTGAACGTTCGAACTTTTTTTATACATAAAGTATCGGTCTCAAACTTTGTGAAATGCAAGAGCCGGTAACGTTGTACACGAAAAATACGAACCCTGATGGCCACTAGACGAGGCTCTAGAGGGTTCGCATTTTCGTGTGCAACGTTACCGGCTGATGCCGATGGAATTGATAGTTGAAATTTTTTTTTACATATTTTATTATTAAGCTTTGTACTTAAGCGTAGTTTTCTTTCGGCTCTTGCATTTTTCATTTTTCAAAGTTTAAGGGAAGATTAAAGTCCTACCTCGAAGATAAGTAGATGTCGAAAGAAGTTGAGATAGGTGTAGAAACTCTAGTCGATACCTCGAGCTTACAAGCGTTACTGACTGAGAAACGTACTCGGCATGCCAATCACGGTAAGAGGGGGGTCACTAACGAACTACTGAGAAAAGATAAAGAGACTAGCACGCAAAACTTAGAATATAAGTATCTGCGGTTAAGAGAGAGACCGACGATGCTACTTGTTGGATCCGAACCACACGACTTGAGGCAGAGAAGGGATGGCTGATTTCTGGCCGATTATTGGCGGATGGGACTGTACTGCTTCTGCAGGAGAGGGGGGTCTTCCTCCAACTCTCGAACGATATTGAGAAACATACAGGCGTTAGCAATTGTATATTTTTCGTACTAGATAAGTTTGGCTAAAATGCCTGTCCACTGACGGACTTTGTGGTCATTTCGCCCTGGGTTTATTCTTAGGTTTTAGATTAAGAATAACCCTTAACGGTAATGAAATAAAATTAAATTCTTAACGGCACGACAATTCGGGCTCTATAGCCTATCTATTTATAGATTTAGTGGTCAATTCGCCTTTTAACTCGAGGAGTCTAATTTCAGAATAATTCTTAAAAGTTTTAGACTACGACGGGATCATTGTGATGATGGCGAACAGCAACATCACAGTAGATATATTTACCCTCACAGTAGTATTCGAAAGCTTTTCAGAGCTACTTTTATTAAATTTAATAAATCCAGTCTCAGGTGTCTTTAAGTAAAAACGACAAAAAAATAAAAAATAAAAAAGAAAAACTTCGTAGGAGCTATTTCTGAAACACTCAACGACCCAAGTCTCCCCTTCCGTAAATTGGAACATTAAAAAATATTGAAAATCAAAAGTAATAACCACACCCGGCTTTCCAAATTTCTAGTAGATAGATCCAACATCGCGGTAATACTTTACAACTCCTAGGGCTTGTGGAATATTACTGTCCGTGTAGGCATATCAAACAGAGCCTTAGAGAGGTTTGCAATTATGTTTTAAAATGATTGGCAATTATTTATAATTAAAATTTTTTCGGCGATTTTAGTTTAAGGCAGCTGAGACTGAATTCCTTGTGCGAGTTGATTATTTTTAATTTGATATACTTTTACCGTTTTTATTAATGGAAGGTGATACTTTCATAAGCTGAGTATTTCATAGGTGACTTGGGATATTACTGTGGAGATAGATTTATTGACAAGAGAGTTTAAAAGTTGTTTGGGTTAGTTATTTTTAATTTGAGATTTTTTTCAAGGTTTTAGTTGATAGAGGGTGAGATATAATTCTTTAAGTGTATAATTTTAATATTTATGCATTTTTTAGTTAAAGGCAGCTGCGAACGGTTTAGTTAAATGCGTCAAGGTTGTCTATTTATTTGATTTTTTATTATTTTTTATTATTATTATTGATGATTTTAAGGGTCCAAAACTAGCAAAACATTCGGGTATGCTTACATTGAGGCTGAGTGCATAAGTCATTTTACGGGTAGTTTTTAGAATACAGGGGTTGTTTTTTGAAAATTAATTTGTGTCCCCTTTGAATTAAAAAAAAATTTTGTCGCTCTTGATTTTTTGAATTCTTTAGTTTTTCTGCAGTAGATGTGCTAGTGTGCAGCACTTCCACCCCGAAACTACGTTTTGTTGTGAAAAAAGAAGAGTCTAAAAGTCGGTATTGGTGCTCAAGAAGAGCCCATAAAAGACAAAATACTGATATACTTACTTTTTTTGAAGTACATATTTTATTTTAAAGTACTTTTTCGGAATAAGGGGATCTTTACGAAAATTAATTTTTACATTTTTTACAAGCCCAAAATTTAGGCGCTGTTGATTTTTTCAATTCGTGAAATTTTATGTAGTGGAGGTGCTAGTGGTCAAAACCTCCACCAAAATGTCCGGTTTTTTGAAAAAATAAGCGAAATAAAACATAAAATGCTTAATAAATTTAAGAATATTGAATTTTTAGGCAGGTAGCTGAATTTTCAGACTTCAATCAGGAATTCTTAACAAAAAAGTTAAATTTTTAAACAATTAAGATTTATCTCTATCCAAAAAACGGATTAAAAATTAACATTCAAATATTCTCCAATATTTGAAATATTGAAACAAAAGTGTTTAATTGTGAATTTATTAACTTTACATTATTTAAAAATTCAAAATATTTTTACTTGAAGAAAAATCCAGATAAAAAAATTTAATCTTTTTGATGATGAATCCAATCTTTATGTAAAAATTAATCTTCTTTGGTTCAAAATTCATATTTCCGCTTTGGAAATTTTAGTAAATTGTAGAAATTTCGTGTTCTTAACTTAATAATTTAAACAATTTGTTATAAAATTTAACTATTTGGGGATAAATCTTTCTTTTTTAACTTATATTTTTGGGTGAAAAATCTAACTTTTCCTTAAAAATTTGATATTTATTCGTGAATGGTCGATTTATCTATTATGTTGAAAGTTAAACTTTTTTGTTAAAAATGTGCAATTTCGGGTTAAAAATTGGAAACATTCGTAGAAATTTCGTTTCTTAGATCGTAAATTTGACAATTTGGTAAAAAATTCATCTTTGCCATTTTAATTTAACTCTTCTTGATTAAAAACAAACATCTCTTTTTGGTTCAAATGTATCTTTTTTAATTGAAATTGCAACTTTTTTTTAATGTAAGAACTATGTTCAGAACTCTTTTTTTACAAAACGAATATTTTTGTGTCCAAATTCAATTTATTAGTAGGCAAGTCATGTCAAAAAATGATCCATTTGGGTTGACGATAGAACTATTTTTAGAAAAATTGTTCTTTGTTTATAAACCCAACTTAGTAGAAGGTCGCACCACTTTTGAAAAAAAACCTTGTTTGAAAATGTCTATTTTTGATTAAGAGATATACTTATGATGCAAATTAAAATATTTAGTATAAAAATTCGATTTTTTGACAAGAATTTACATTTTACGTAATATAATGTTAGTTAGAATTTGGGAATGGCAAACGAATAAATAACGACAGAAAATCATTCCAATACTTGTATTTGATATTATTATTGCTCACATGTTTAAACATTTTTTAAAATTTAAATTAGGAAAAATATCTTCATCGTCTCAAGCGGATTTAAGATTAGGCGCGTGCGCATTTTCTTAAACTTTTGTCCAAGGGAGAGGAAAACTGTAGAAAACCTTTCCCGAGGGCATCAAGTTACCGACATTATTTACGATAGAGATTATTTATTAAAAGAATAGGATTAAATTTAAAGTAGGTGAGTAAAAATATATTTTTTTTATCATGAAACCAAATCCGTAAACAACGGGAAATTTACCAAAAGAACAAATTATTCAGATCATTCGTCTTCTATAGTCAGGGTAATTCTGCTGGTAGTTTGTGTAAAAAGCGGCATCTCCACTTCTGCCAGGAAAAGGGGGACTTTTTCTTCTTAGTGCTCCAGATTTTGCAGTAAAAATGTATTTTTGGTCAATTGGATAAAAGAACAGTTTATTCACCTCCTCCGACGGATGGAGTGTCTCATACTTTTCGGCTTTTGTGCCTACAATCTTCATTTTAAGTCTTTGTATCCCCAAAGTTCCAAAAAATCCATCTTCGCAGAATGGAACCAAATAAAATATTCCGTTTTTTTCTTGGGCATATCCAATGATGAAGTTCTCCTGCTTTTCCACTACCACATTTACTGGGCCCATCGGCAATTGGTGAAAATATTCTCGAGAGTAATCTTCGTAACCATGACAGTATATTGTAGGAGTTCTCTCAGAATGGCCGGGAATTGCCAGCAGTGATTCTTGAAGTTTTTCTGAAAATACAATTTTTCAAGTATCAAACTTAGGTTTAGTTTGAACTAAAAATTTTATTGAATTTTATCTGTGAAAAAGTTTTTTTTCTTCGCTTTGCTGAGGATCGAACCCAGGTATACCGATTGCCAGCCAAGTGCTCTTACCATTAAGCTACTGGATGAATCGGAAGAATGCTTTTTCACAGAAATGACAAACTGCGAGATTTTCTGTAATATTAGTTATAAGATTTGAGAAATCTGAAGTATCATCGGGGATAGTAATGACTGATCAGATTAAGATACTAATAACATTAGGTGAAAATAAAAACCTACACTATCGAGATAAGGTACGCCTCAAATCCAAAAATTTACGTTTTTCTAAAATTTAAGAATTTTATTTAATCTGTGAATAACGATTCGTTTGCTTCGCTTCGCTGGGCATCTAACCCAGGTTTACTGATTTATGGTCGGCTGATCTTACCACTAACCCAGTGGGCACAAAATTTGGCGACATCCTTACGACATCGTTACGACATCTTTGCGACAACTTTACGACATCCTATGTCCATGTTGTTTCGGTGTCTTTGCGATATCGTAAAGACATCATCAGATCATACGACTTTTCTAAGATATCGTAAAGACACCTTAACGACATGGACATAGGATGGCGTAAAGTTGTCGCAAAGATGTCGTAACGATGTCGTAAATACGTCGTCGAATTTCGTGCCGACTGGGAAGCTACTGGATAAATGGGAAGAATAATCTTTTCTATAAACATGCCAAACGGCAAGGTTTTTCCTAATGTCTGTGTGTGCAATAGAAGATTAAGGTTATTTATCAAGAAAAATATTCAGGTTTTGAAATTAATGTTTTAAAAGTATTAGAAGTGATCTTTGATGTTTATTTAAAGTGTTATTCTTTATTCTCTGGATAACCAAAATTACTGATTATTTATCGCACCTTTGAGATTTTCCTAATTGATTAATTTATTTTTTCAAAGATTACTAAAAATTCCTTCTGGATGGTAAAGCCTCAAAGTTTTTTATATAAAATTAAAATTTTATTTTATTAAAATATGAATCAATACATCTTTTGTTCAAGATTCAACTATTTTATTGAAAATTCAATTAATTTTTTATTGCAAATTGATCTTTGAACTAATAATTAAACGATTACATATTTATTCAAAGCATTGACTATTAGATTGTTGTTGTTGACAAGTCGTCTTTATTTGTTAAAAATTTTACTATAACAACAAAATAGATCCAATAAACAATAAGCTTAAAATTCTCTTCCTCGTTCAAAAAGACGAATTTTCTACAAGAAACGAATTTTTGTACGAATTTTTCACAAAATAATTTAATTTCAAACAAAATATTGAGATTTTTGACAGTCTAATCATACTTTGTTGAGAGCTTCGAGAACATTATTTGCTTCAAAAATGCATTTTGTGGTTAAATTTTATTATTTTACATTCTCATTATTTTTGATTGAGAAATAGTTAGAATTCTGCTTAACTTAATACTAAAATTTTTCAATATATCTCCACGTTTTGAGACCTGTAATTTCGAAAATAAAGTTTTTGAAGTGGAGTTTGTCTGTCTGTCTATTCGTTGTACATATGATAACTTTTGAAAAAAAACTGATCAAATTGACTTTTACGACACTTTTTTTTAGGTCTTTGAAGAAAAGACTATTTCGTTAAACAGCTATTTTGGATAAAAATTCAGGAAGTTAGACCTTTTTCAAAATTTTTTTTAGATTTAATAATTAATTTTACCTCTATTTATAGTGCTCAGAAAGCCACAAAATTTATCTTAACTTTTTTTTCAATAAAAAAAATTATCAGAGTTATAGCATTTATAAAAATTGAAAAATCAATCGAAAATTAAAATTTTAATTTCACGTTATAAAAAAAGTCAAGAAAAGGAAAACATTGCTTTTTGAAAGCGCTGAAAGATTATCACATCAACTTTTTGGATTTGCTGGGAAAATCGAAAATTAAAATTCCACGAAAAATACTGAAAATTCAAAAATTTCGTTTTGTGGCCAAACTGTGCAAGATTTAAGAAAAATATTAATAAACAAAAACTGTGATTCCTAAAATGATCTGACAATTCTTTTCAAATCACTCATTGATGCCGCGCGAATTTTTTGTATTATTCGTGAACAATATCATTGAAAATAATTAAATTAAGTCTTTCTGAAATGACACAAGTTATAAAAAAAATATTTTACAAAAATTGTGCATCTAAAACACATTACAAATTTTTCGTATTTTACTTTTCGATAGAAGACAAAGTATTGGTTTTGCCCATAAAGTGACTTTCAAAATTAAACTGAAAAGTTTGTAGAAAAAGGAAAATAGATACGAAAACAATTTAATAAACAAAATTCGTTCGCCCTAAAATAGATACAAGTTTGTTATAATTTATTACATTTCCATTATTCATGATTGAGAAAGTATTAAAAATGTCCTAAGTTTGACATCAGAACATCATATTTCCAACCATACGACGAAAAATACGAAAAAAATACCTTAAAATAAATAAAAAAACTTCAATCCTTTTATCAGCCATTTTTCTCTATCTCGCATTGTGATGCTAAAAATAGGAATTTTCCCATATTATTTTTTATGGATAAAACAAAATACCTACAAGTCGTCTTTTATATTATTTAGGTATCTCAGGTATTTTTGCTAAATAATGGGATTTTATAAATATAAATTTGGGTAAATAAATTAGAACTGAGAAGTTCTCCCAAAAAGTGGTACCAAGAAATATTGTAAAAATTTTTAAATGTTGAAAACCTTCCAAAAACATTTTAACAAATTTTCGATTTACTGCATACAATTTTCGATAAATAAAAATGCCGAGTCCTACTGAAAAATGGTTTAAAGTCAAATTTCGAAAAATTCTAAGACCTTCTAATTCATAAATGATAATAATGTATTTCGCAACTTGTGTTACTTTTACAAAAATTCAATTTTTGTCATTTTCAATGTTATTTTTTACGAATAAAACAAAAACTGCGCCTCCTTTTGATAAATGGTTATTAATAAATTCCTACCCTTTTTTTGTTTAAAATTTTTATTATTTTATGTGTAATCAAAATTTGAATCTTTGAATCTTTTTGGGTTTACAGAATGCAACGTTTTTTGTGTGAATTTTTTCACAACGTGCGTTATTTGGGTTAAAATTTTGATTTTCAATTGATTTTTAAATTGTATAAATGTAACAACTCTGATGATTTTCTGTTTATCGAAAAAAGGTGGCATAAAAAACTTTAAATCTTGATAAAAAGGTCTGAAAATTTTGAAAAATCCTGTAACTATTTGGATTTTTATCCAATATGACTAGTTAACGAACTCATCCTTTCTTCTTGGAACTAAAAAAATTGTGCCAAAGCTCGAATTTGTCCGAGAATTTTGTCGAGAGTTATCGTGTTTATAGGTGGACGGACGGACAGATGGACGGACAGACTGATAGACAGACGTACAGGCAGGTAGGCGCATAGACAGGCGGACAGACAGACGAAAAGACAGGGGTACGAGCAGATAAACGGACAGACAGGCAGACATACGGACAGAGAAACGGACAGACATACAGACAAACAAACGCCAATGTCTAATTTCGGACAAGTCTAATACTTTGTCGAAGATAATTAGTTTTTGAAGTGTTCATCACGCAGTTTAAAATTTACTCAGTCCCTTCTACTTTCCTAACATGTTGAAGAATTTTTTGAGATGTTCTATGCACGGACGATAACTATGGGCTTCTTTTATGAAAAGGTATTTTTACATTAAATTTGAAGCAATAAAGCTAAAAGAACAATTTATTTAATTTAAATATTAATTTTTATTGGTTCTTGACTTAGAGAGCACCAAGCGTTAGAATAGGCAGTGTTATCCTAATCTAAATGATTTAGTATAAGAAATAAATATATTATTAAGCTTACCGATAACAGGTGGAATAACAGGTTGACATAAAATCGGCAATATCAAAGATAGAGTTCCAATTAGTACCCTCATTTTCGTGAATCAAAAGGAAATCCACTTATTAAAAATTTTGATAACTAATGAATCTTCTTGATGATGTTTGGGTTTACATAGTAGTCGCTATCTTATTTTCCCTTCCTAATTATTGGGATCTTTATCTACATGATGATGTTATAATGAAAAATTTCGTTTATTTCACTTAATAACAAGCAAATTATTGTCATACATTTATACAATTCGTCTATTTTATCTTAATTTATTGATGATAAAAATAATCTCTTTCGTCATGTGTACTAAAAATGAAGCAACGTAATTCGATTGAAGTAAACATACAAAATCACACAGCCTAACGTGTTGATTCTTTCAAGACGACGTGGAATAATAATTGATATTAAATGAAAAAAATATCGTTAAGAATATGGAAGATAAAATATTTTCTTCGTATAATAAAGAATGTCTTAATGATTAATATTGCTTATAAAAGATTTTTTATACTTTAAGTTTCTTTCTAAATACAATTTTACATTATCTGTCAAAATTGTACATCCTGGTCCTTGAACTAGAGTATTTTCGTTTAATTTTACCGATGTTAATGAGTTTCCGCATACAAGGTCTAAGTTAAGTCTACAAGAAGGTAGTATTATGTACCCTTTGTTGGTTAAAATATAAATTTCGCTGTGAAATTTAAAAGGTGAAAAGGTACACCTGGCTTTCTCTTGTGATTTTTTAATTATACTGGCGTCGCAATTGTCTGCCTCTATTAGTCTATAATCCGGTTTATTTCGATGGCAAATTTTATAGTTGGCTAAGTCTTAACATTTATTTAATGTGTCTTTATCAGTAGGTACGTATCCAGTTTTAGTTTGAAGTATAAATTCGTGTTCGGGAATGAGGGCAAGGTGAGTATTTTGTATTTTTTGTGGAATAGGGATTATGTGGTTACTAATGTATTCTTCTTTCTCTAATATAGGTTGATGATCATTGATGCTTATCATTAGCTTCCAGGTTTCATGGTAAAGATGAGCTGTTCATATTTTCTTGATAAATATGTTTTCGGTAATAGGTCTCAGGGTGTAATTTCCTTTCGTTGTCCAGATTTGTATCAGAATTGTCAGAAATGCCAAGATATTTATTGTATAAAAAATCAGGCATGATCTGCTTAGCGTGAATTCTCGTTCATCGATGTTAAACAATATTATGTAGTTATTGTTATCTAGATTTTCGATTATGGTTGCGGGTCCTTTCCAACATGCAGAGAGTTTGTTTGTCGCATTATGGTTAAAGACCTGGGCTTGCGACGGACTTATACCAATTCCATCTTGCTCAGTGGTATTGTAAGCGAGAGTAATTATTTTTAATACATGGTGCCACTCGGTTCGCGTCTTCTGCGTACAGGTTCTCAGTAAATCTTCTAGCACAGAGTGAGCTCTTTCTAAACAACCGTTACTTTGGGGGTGATAAGTAGTGATTTTCACATGCTTTATTCTAAACAGGTTCTCGAAATTCTGGACTAGTTCGGAAACGAAGTTTGCTCCTTGGTCTTTCAGGATAGATTTCGGGGCTCCGAATATATACCAGGTGTATACATATGAAACCGGTATTTTTTCAAGAAAAAAACACATTTATTTCAAGAGAATGATAACAAATATTTTATTCAAAGTATGCGC